>NC_077232.1:212647-444073 GCF_027887165.1 Monodelphis domestica
CTGTTCCCTTCGGGCTGCGGGAAAGCCTGGAAGAGCCGCGGAGGAGGACCGGCTGCGGGCCCACTGCAGCCTCCCCGGAGAAGCGGCCCGCAGCCCGGCTCTTGGAGCTCTCGGCCTGGCGCCGGGGTTGGCCCTTGCTCCGTTCTCTGGGCCGCGGAGCTCGCTGGCTGGTTCCCCCTGGGCCTCCCTTTGCGGCTTTGCTTCCCTCTCAGCTCTAGTCCGGCCTGGGCGGCAGCCCCTTCGTCTCCCCGGGGAGTCAGGGCCTCGTGGGTGGGTGCTCCCCCCCTTGGAGATGTGGAGGCAGGAGGGCGCGGGCTGGGCGGGGCCTAACAAGAGTCGGAGACTCCCGCCAGTACAGCGGCAAGCCAAGGATGCTACCACCCTGAACTGAATGGAATTAGGGCTTGGGGGCGCCCCGCTTGTCACTGCTCTGGGGAGGCGGCCTCTCCTCCTCCTCCTCTTTCCCGGCCTGCCCAGGAACCCTAAGCCTGGATTGTGTCATGTGTGCTAGAAAGGAGGGTGACACAGAGGAGGAGGAGGCGGGAGCCAGAGTTCTGGACAGGGCTATGGGCAGAGGCAGCAACTCTCCTTCTCTTTGGAAACCCCAAGGGGCTGGCCTGGCCTGGCCTGGGGTCCTCTGGAGCAGAACTGAGAAGGGAGCTGCCTTGGAGGGGCCTGCCCTGGGCAGGAGGGATCCCAGAGGGCAGAGCCCAACCCTGCCCCCCCCCCAAGGGTGGCCAAGGGATTGCTGCTCTGTCTTCTGAGGCCGACTGGTCCAGGGAGGAGGGGGTGGGGCAACGGTGTCCTTCATTGGCTCCCTTGGGATCACCCTCAGGCTTAGCTACCTGGACTCATGCTCATTTCGAGCCCATCCGGCAGCAGGAGAGAAGTCAGAGAGCTCCAGCCCTCCTCTGGGGGCTCCTCAAGCTCTGGGTCTTCCTTTGAGGCATTCAGTCAATGGGGCATCCAGGTGGCCCAGTAGATAGAGGGCCAGGCCCAGAAATGGGAGGTCCTGGGTTCAAATCTGACCTCAGATACTTCCCAGCCAATGGGCAGTCCCTCAACCTTTGCCTGGCCCTCACCACTCTTCTGCCTTGGAGTCCCTCCCAAGGCTTCAGGCACATCTGGATTCCAGCTTTGAGAGAGAAGATGGGGGAGGGCGGCAGGGCCCCAGGGAAGAGGGCCTGGGGGAGATCCAGGGACCTCAGCCCAGCTCTCCGGAACTCAGGACTTTCTCACATCTGCAACCAGCATGGTGGTGGGACTCCCACGATGAGGTGGCCCTCCCCCGGCCCCGCCCAGTGTGACACCAATGCCACCATCCCCCCCCCAGCCTTCCTCTATGCCTCTTGGTTCCCCGGATTTCCTCCAACCCCACTTTCTGGGGGGCCCTTCCCAGGCTCTCCCTTGGGTCTACTTGCTCAGTCTCTACACTTGTCCTGAGCTGTTGGCCAGAGTGTGTGTGCATTGCATGCGTGTGTGTGGTGTGCATCTGTATGTGCGTTGTGTGGACATGTGTGTACTGTGTGTGCGTCCGTGTGCATGTACATGTGTGCATCGTACGCACATGTAAGCACTGGGCCCTGACACCTGCTTCCAGGCTCCAATCACAAGCGAGACCTGGAGGAGGCTGAGGGATTCGGGGGCAGCTAGAGCGCCAGTGTCTGGATCCTCAGGAACTGTTCCCGAACCGGGAGGGTCCCTCCAGTCACCAGAGCGCACCGCACGGAGAAGCTGGAAAAACGGTCGTTTATTGGATTCAGCGAAGCGGGGGGGGGGGGGGGGGGGGGCCGGGAGGGGGCCGGCACGAACACATGGAGTGAGGGGGGGCGGGGGGGGCCGGCACGAACTCATGGAGTGAGGGGGGGAGGGGGGCGGCACGAACACATGGAGGGGGGGCGGGGGGGCCGGCACGAACACATGGAGTGAGGGGGGGAGGGGGGCGGCACGAACACATGGAGTGAGGGGGGCAGGGAGGGGGCCGGCACGAACTCATGGAGTGAGGGGGGAGGGGGGCGGGGGGCCGGCACGAACTCCTGGAGGGAGGGGGGAGGGGGGGCGGGGGGGGCCGGCACGAACTCATGGCGGGGGGGCGGGGGAGGGGGCCGGCACGAGCTCATGGAGTGAGGGGGGGCGGGGGGGCCGGCCAGCCCGCTTAGTTGCCCCAGAACTCGCCCGCCAGGGAAGGGTCGCCTCGCTATCTGTGCGGCTGGAAGACCAGGAGGCACAGGACCAGGGCGGTGACCAGCACGACGAGCAGGAGGAGCGAGAAGACCAGCGCGAAGATGTTCAGGCACTTGGCGGTGGCGCCGTAGCTCCGCGCCGAATTCAGGTCACCGACCACCTTCCGGTCTCGGGCCTGGGGGGAGGCCAGAGGCGGCCGGGCAGTTAGTGCGGGGGGGCCGGCCGGGGGCGCACTTACCGCTCGGGCCCTCCCGCCGCCCCGCGGCCGCCCACCTTGACGGAGAAGACGAGCGCCGCGAAGCCCAGGCAGCAGAAGTTCATGTAGAGCGTGCTGAAGACGGACCACACGAAGAAGTCCGGCGGGGCCGGCTCGCAGGGCCCGATGCTGACGCTCGTGGAGAGCCGGCTGGCGCCGGGCTCGGCCTCGTCGGGGAGCAGGTCATAGCTGGGGGGCGAAGCGCGGCTCAAGCGGCCCAGCGGGAGCCTCTGGGTGCTGTCCATGGCACGGGGAGCCGCCGAGACTGAGCCGGAAGCCGCCGGGCCGGGAGATCTGGAGGAGGGGCGCGGCCGATGCTCCCACCCTGGACCGGCGCCCGGCCCACAACTTTCGATTTCCCGGGCCGCCCCGCCTGCGGGAAAATTGAAACCCGGGAAGCCGGGGCGGGAGCTCGGCAGGGCCGGGGATCCCGCTCGGGTAGCCCGAATCAGCTTCTCCCGGGTCGCCCCGCCCCGCCCCGCCCCGCCCCGCGACTCTGCATCCTCCGGGAAGCTTTCCGAGAGGGTCGCCCCCGGCTGAGCCCTGAGGGATGACCAGCGGTCCAGATCCAGGGGAAGAAGGGGAGCCGCAGGGCAGGAATGGAGCTGGGCGGCCGGAGGGGGAGGCCTTCCCCGAAGAAGACCCCCCCCATCCCTCGTAGTCAGCACCAGCACCACCCCGACTCTCACCGGGTCTCCTTGTCCTTGTCCCTCCACTGGCCTCCCCCCCTCCCCATAGCCTCCTCCTTGACCTGGGAAGGCGGGGTGCTCCCGTCCATCCTGGCTTGGTCCCTCTCCCGCTCCAGAACCTTGTATGGCTCCTCGTCCTGGGCCACCTGCCCGACAGCCCCGCAGGCACACTCGGGGCCTGGCGAGGTGGAGCTGCCCCTTTCTAAGCCCGATTCCAGCGCAAGGCCCGGAGCCTGGCCGAGTGCTGACTGGGGAAGGGGGGGGGGAAGGGGGGATCAAACGTGTACAAACAGGCACAGAGAGGAAGGGAGTCACAATGCAAAGCGAGAGAGAGGAGAGAAACATCCTAGGGGTGGGGGAAAGAGAAGCAAAGAAGCCAGGAGAGAGGGAGAGGGAGGGAGGGAGGGAGGGAGGGAGGAAGGGAGGAAGGGAGGGAGGGAGGAAGGAAGGGAAGAAGGAAAGAAGGAAAGGAAGGAAGGAAGGAAGGGAGGAAGGGAGGAAGAAAACAGACCACTGCGTTGTTCCAATGACCAAATCTGACCCTAAGTCAGGGCCCACACGAGGAAACAGAGCCCAGATGCGCCAACAGAACTCCTCCACAAAGACCTAGAAAAGACACCAAGCCAAGAAGCCCCTCCCAGGCTGTCATTTTGTCTCAGGCGGGTCTCGGGCGCAGGGAGCCAAGGAGTGGTTTGTGAACCCCGAGGAATGCCCAGCGCCCAGAAACAAACAGATGACCCTGTGCAGTGCCCAAGACCAGGAAAATGTCCCAGCCCAACACGAGGCTGTCCTGAGCCCAACCAGGGCATGGCAACAGGTGCCAACTGGCATTGTGATGGCTCGGCTCCACGGCACCCTGAGCTGGCTGGGGCACTGGGATGGGTACTGAGCTGGGAGTGTCTTGGGGCCCAGCAGCAGGGCAGCTTTCAGTTCTACCTTCTACCCAGTCTGGAGCCTGGAGGGGGGAAGAAGCGAGACAGGAAGCCCCGGCCAAAGGGGGGCAGCAGTTCTGTCCCTCTGAACCAGCAGGCAGAGAGCAGGTGAGGCGGGCAGCAAAGGCCAAGCCACAGTCGGTGGCTCAGCGCCTGAACTGGGGCCAAGCAGGCAGGGATCACAGAGCCCAGATCGGAGCACTTGGGGACTGCAGGAAGCTGTGTGAGGTCCAGGACTACCCGTCCGCCAGTGAGCACGGCGGCGCAGTAGGACCCTCTGGGAGGCTACAGGCTAGGAAGTGGTTCGCCTCGGCTTTCTTTGCAGAAAGGCTGGTGACCTGAAGTGTTCGGTGCCTGCGTCCTGCACTGAAGAAGGCGGCCACATGGGTGCACACACAGCCATTCCGGAAGTGGCTGTAGCCCGAGCCATGCTTCCCGCCGTGTCCGGCTCCTTTCACTCTTCATAGCTCCACCAGGATCTGTGCGTGGTTGCCGGTGCCTAAATTTGCAGCTGAAGGAAGCCCAGCCATCAGTCATGTCCACTGGAGAAATGCAAATGAAAACAACTCTGAGCCCCACCCCATTGCAGGAGGGATGTGGCTGAGTTGGGGCGCTGATGCATTGTTGGTGGAGCTGTGGACAGATCTGACCATTCCGGAGAGCATTTGGGAACTCTGCCGATCCTTTGAGCCTGGAAGCCCAGTCCTGGGTCTGCAGGCCAGAGACTGTTTTTAAAGGGGAGGGGAGGGATAGGATAGGACCCAGTACAAAGATATTGATGGCAGCTCTTTTTGTGGTGGCAAAGAATTGGAAACTGGGGGATGGCTGGCCACATCGTGGCATAGGATGATGTAAGAAATGGTGGGCAAGAAGATGTCAGAAAAAGCTGGAAAGACCTCCAGGAACTGCAGCCGGAGAACACTGGCCGCAGGAACAGCAACGTTACACGCTGATCAGCTGTGAAAACAGCAATGCAGTCATCTGGGCCAATCCTGAGAGACTCCTGGGGGATCCCTCACTACCTTGAGCACTTTTTCACTATCCTCCTCCCTGGAGGAGGAAGAACTGTGGGAGTGGAAATGCAGAAGAAAACCACCTGCTTGATCACATGGTCGATGGATAGGATGGGGATGCAGACTCTAAGCGATCACCCTGGTACAAACATCAATAGTATGGAAACAGGTCTGGACCTCTGACACTCGTCGGCCACAGGAGGGGGCTCGAGGAGGGGAGGGAAAGAACATGAATCTTGTAATCCTGGGAAAATCCTCTAAATTAATCAATTAAAAAAATTTTTTTAAAGAAAAAAGAAAGAAAATCCGTGGCCACATCTCCGCCACAAACACACAGACAGGCGGCTGCTCCACAAGGGCTCCAAAGTTGCACAAGATGGCGGCACAAGATCTCTCATGTCTCAGAATGCTAGGATGGCTCATGAGCCACAGACGAGACATTAACTCGGAGTGGCCCGCTGACTCGTGAGTGGCTCCCCAGCAGAGCGCTCTGGCAGGAACATCTAGGCTTACTCCCATGATGCTTCAGATTCATTCAGGAGTCTTTCCGTGGCCGTTTGACCACCCACACTTCATACGACGGTAGTTTTCTTTCTTCAGCTGAGATCCGCCTGTTCATAGCATCCAGCGAATTGTTTACTTGTACAGATTTGGCTCTGTTCTATGTCTGATCAGTGAGAGAAAAGGAAGACCTGCTGACGGGGGTGATGGGGTACAAAGAACCAAGAAGACCTGAGTTCACATCCAGCATTGGACACTCACAGGCTGGATGATCCTGGGCAAGTCCCTTCACCTCTGTCTGCCTGAGCATCTTCATCTGTCAAATGAGGATACTAAGAGCTCCTGGGAGAGGAAATAACGATAGGCATTCGGGCACTCTACAATCCTCGCTTCCTTCCTTGCTCTCCTTATTTCAATGCATGCCCACCCTTCCAGCCAAGTGGCACAGTGGAGAGAGCACCAGAAGTAGAGTCATGAAGCCTCGTGGTCATGAGTTCAAATCTAACCTCAGAGACTTCCTAGCGAATCACTTCACCTGCTCACCTCGGTTTGCTCCTCTCTAAATGGAGCCGGAGAAGCCAGTGGCAAACCCCTCGGGTATCTCTGCCAAGAAAAACCCTCCTGGAGTCTCTAAGGCCCGGACCGAGCGAGTAAGAAGAGCTTCCTATTGCAGATCCTGTTTATGTGGGGAATGGCGCGCCCGCTTCCTTGGCAGAAAAGACTATTGTTCTTCAGCTCGGCTCGGAAATGCGTTTTCCAGGTCAGCGGAATGGACCTGGGAAAGTGCACGGAGAAGCTCCTGAGCTTCAGTGTCGGGCCCAGAGAACTCCCAGAGGAGTGGCAGCCACCTCATGCCACGGCTAGCTGGTGGACAGACCGACCCAGATGGTTGGCAGCCTCCTAAAGGAAAGCTAGTCCAAGCTGAAGCTAGAGGTCAGGGAGCACCTTAGACGCACGGCCGAGGCCTGGAACGGGCTTGTGGAGCAACACGGATTCCAAGGCCATAAACCAAGCCAGAGAGGACCTTAAGGACCCTCTTCAGTGACTGAGCCAAGGTCATACGGGGGCTCTGGAGACAGAGTCAGCTTGAACCCAGGTCTTGGAATCCATGGCCAGCATCCCTTTCAGGGGGCAAGGACCAAGCCCACGAGCAGGCCTTCCATGAAAAGCCCATCAGCGTCTATCCAAGCTCTTCCTCTCTTGCCAGTAGCAGCAGAGCTTTGAGCTCCAGTTTAGAGTTGCCCAACTTCATTTTACTGAACTGAGTCCAGGGCAAGTCAGTGGTGTGATTTGGTGAGGCAGGAGGACCAAGACGGCCAAAGGGCCACCCTCTGCACCTGGCCCAAGGCTTCATCCTGGACAGAGAGCCAGGCAGGACCAACAGAAGGTGGGACTGATCTAGGAGGTGGGAACTGGCCAAGTGCTGAATTCTGTCTTGTAAAGGAATAAGCCACGGTCCAACAGACCACAAATGAAGGCCACAAAGACCACAGCTCGCACATCCTCTTGAAACTCGAGGACGGGTCAAAGGGACGTCAGAGGTCATTTGCTCACATTTCCCAGCATGCTTTATAACAAGTTTATTTCCAGGATCTAAACTTAGCCAGGTCAAAAGGCAGATGACAAACTCAAGGATTCGCCTACCCAGTTGCTAAGAACATCCCTTCAGGCAGAACAATTTCAGTCTCACATATGTGCACCTTATTGTAGTAACTTCCATATGTTCCAGGCTTGGTCTAGCACAGGGGTCCCCACACTACAGCCTATGGGGTACATGCGGCCCCTTGAGGCCATGTATCCAGCCCCCACCCGCTTCCAGAAGGGGCACCTCTTTCATTGGTGGTCAGTGAGAGGAGCCACAAAGTGTGGCATCGCTCACATACAGCACGACTTCCAGGGACATCATCCTTGGTGTGGCGCCTTGTTCTGAGAGTAGCTGAAGGAGAACGAGGCGCCGCACAAAGGATTCTGTGGCTGCCCAGGGGAAGACGTCAGCCTGGTGAGCGGCGATCTGGGGGAGGGGAATCCGCCCTGTGTAGACTGCTTCCTGGTTCAGTGGTGGAGGTGACGGGCCTGTGCAAGGTGGGACAGACCATCCCAGCCAGTGCTGCAGCCTCTGCTAGCCCAGACAGCGCTATACAGATTTGTTCATAGCTTTTTTTATAGTCCGGCTCTCCAGTGGTCTGAGGGACAGTGAACTGGCCCCTGTGTAAAGAGTTTGGGGACCTCTGCAGATGCAGATTTCATATGATGCTCGGATCTTCTACTGACCCTGATTATAGAAATTTGCTAAAAGTGGGGGGGGGCAGCTGTGTGGCTCAGTGGATGGAGAGCCAGGCCCAGAGGTCCCAGGTTCAAATCAGGCTCAGACACTTCCTAGCTGGGTGACCCTGGGCAAGTCATTTGACCCCCACTGCCTATCCCCGACCATTCCTCTGCCCTGGAACCAATACACAGTATTGACTCTAAGACAGAAGGTGAGGGGTTAAAAAGGGGGGGGGGGAGACGTAGCCAGAGCCAGGGGAACCTTGATATCAACTGCAGGCAGGAGAGTGGACTTCGGCCCATGCCAAAGGGGCTCTCCCGGTGTTCCCCTGAGGCAGAAATCCTCTTGTCAGCCCAGTGGGGTCGTTCCTTCGATGTCATTTCTGATGGCCATCTGCGGAATCACCTGAATTCAAACAGCGAGCTTCCCTCCTCATCGCGGGGGGCTGGATTGAGTTGTTGGGACGAGGATGGACGTCGGACTTCCTCGGTAAACCCCTGAGACTGGCCGACTCCAGAGGCAGCTCCAGTTTAAGCTTTCCGCCAGCCCAAATCAGGATCGAGAGGCCCGACTTCGAGGACTTTTAGACCGCGGAGGGGAGTAGCCGAGGGAAGCCCTTGCGGCCTCCTAATAGCAAATCGCGCGATGGGCTAAGAGGGCCAGTCAAAATGCCGGAGGTCCCTCTTCCCAGAAAGCCGGGAAGGCCAAGTCGGGGTGTTGGGGGCTTTCCATGTGCCGGCATGCCTCTGCTTCAGCCCCCTCCAGCTCTGCCTTTAGGACGGCTGACAGGACTGAAGTGGGGCGTCGGCGCCCCCATTGCAGGGGCAGCCTGGGGGGCCCGGGGGGGGCACGGCAAGGCTCAAACCTCTCGAAGGCATCAGGGGAACCCTAAGGGGAGGAGCCGCCCCTCACCACAGGGAGTGGCTTGAGCCTTTGGCACCTGAGCCGCCAGCCTAACGGGATCCAGATGGCGAGCCAGCGAAGGCCTTTCTCAGCAGTGCTGGGGTAAACACGTTTCCTAATAAGACCACACAAGCCCTTTTTACCATCTACAGCACTAGGAAGCACGCAGAAAGCCCTGCCATTTAGGGCCGCAGCTCAAAGCATGCTGGGAGAAGCAGCTGCAGACTTCTCTGCGATCCCGAGTTGGGGCCCATCAAAGGTCCCGGGAGCAAAGAATGGCTCCCCCAGTTCTCAGTTTGCACTGCACGCTGTAGGGAAACACCGCTGGTATCTGGTCGCTGTGTAGCGGCGTCTGACTCTTTGGGGGCTCCCTGGGACCTGTGGACCAGAGCACAGCAATCCTGCTCCACGGGCTTTTCTTGGCCAAGATCCTAGAATCATTTGCCAGTTTCTTCTCCCGTGTTTAGGCCAACAGGGTTAAGGTCACATAGCCACTAAGTGTCTGAGGCTGGATTTGAACTCGGGTCCCAACCCCAGCTGCCTCCATCACAATTAAACCAGAATAGAGCCCTGATGCCACAATAGCCAACATTTACCCAGTGCTGGCTGTACCATATGGACCGGATCCCAGATTGGTTCTGAGGATTCTAGTTTGAACGGAGGTTTTTTCACAAAACAACCCCAGAAGGTTCCAGATGCTTCGCAAACTGCCTTTGCAGCCAGCTCAAACGTTTGGAGTTCACGAAAGGGGCGGGAATGTGGCCCAAGTCTCTTCTCTTGGGCTTTCCAGGCCTCCGCTGGAATTCAGTCAGCAAACAGGAAATGGAGCTGAGGTCTCAACTAGTCCCGACTTGCTCAGATTCCAGCACTGGCACCACTTCTCGCGTTTACATCCTCCCTTAGCCTTTAGAGGGCCTTCTAAGCGGCCGGGCTCCAGGGCCTGCACGGAACCCAGGACTCCTAAATGCTCTTCAGGCCGGCCGGCCTTTGCAAAAGTCCTTTGATCTGTGCCCCCAAAGGACCCAGTCACTTGGGCCAAAACTATTCCCAATCCAATCCACGGGGGCCATTACCTAGCCGCCCACTGAGGTCACGATTGAGATCACAAGACTGCCGCATTCCCTGTCCCTTCCACTGCCCAGCAGGACAGACATCGGGCCTTCGCAGGGCTCGGAATCCATGTCCCCAACACCCGATCCCTTGGCACCCTCTGTTGGCCATCCTGGGAAGAGCCTTGAGAGCCCCAGCCACGGAGGCCCCAGGCTTGCCTTGGCCATCCAAGCGGCTCTGTCCAAGCCAGAGCGATTGGACTACAAGGCAGGCCTCAGCTCACTCACGGAGCATTGTTAAGGGCCAGGCACTGCGCTAAGTTCTGGGCGGACAAGGAGAGCCTTCCTGTACTAGAAGAGGAAGTTTGTGGATTGGAAATATTTCCAGGTAAAAAGGAATCTGTTATGGGGGGGGGGGCTTGGAGCCATTGCAGAGGGCTTAAGTGCCCCCAACCCCCTGCATTGGAGGCCCTTCCCTCTGTTAATGTTTGCACTTAGTGGTTTCTGGAGGCCCAGAGCCCCTTGAGGGAGCCCTGTGAGAGGGATCCCAGAGAACGCTGGGGAGGGAGCAATAGCTGGCCTTGGGGCAGATAGAGGGAAGGCAGGCGCCCTGGTAAAATGGAGGTCTTGTCAACAGATGGGATGGGTAGGGAAGGGAGTGCAAAGATTGGATTTGGCTCCCCACTGATGGTAATAATGAAGGTACTTTGCTTTTCCCTGATTGTGAAGATTAAATTGTAATCCTGGGTCTATTTTTAGATTTGAATCCCCAAAAGTGTTAACTCAATATGTGAAATAGATCTACCCACAGACAAGAAATTTAGGGGAGGTGACACAAGCAGAAAAGGTCTATAAAAGAGGACCACAAAGGCCAGAAGGAGGTCATTCGGTATTCGAGCATTCCAGTTAGATCGGAAGAACTCTAACTCAGAGTTGGACTGGAGGACAGACACTTGAGAAGAGCCTGGAAGACAGACACCCGGACTTGACTGTGGAACTCGAGGTCACTGTTGGTGACTGCAAAGGCTGACTTAGTTTCTCTACCTTTCTGAAGGTGTGAACCTCCAAGAAACACCCATTGTCTTGAGACTCTTTTCCCTGAGCAGGGCTTTAGAATTTCTACCTGGCTCAGAGGAAGATGGAGTTTTCTCTCTCTCTCTCTCTCTCTCTCTCTCTCTCTCTCTCATTTCCTTAATATCTTCCCTCTATTGTAAATAAAACTACCATTATTTCCATTTACTTTAGTAATTCATTGTGGGATTTAGAAATTAAATCCCTGGCAACCACCAATTTTAATATATTCAAGTCCAACAACATAAAAAATTTTAACAGGAGAGGTGAGCTGGGCCGGTACCCTCTACAGCCGGAGAAGTTGGGAGGAGGGAAGGCTGAGATGAAACATCTGCATTTGACAGTAATGTCACAGGTTCAGGATATCCACAGAGAGCACCATCAGCTCGCTCTGCCTGGAAGTCTGCTTTTGGGCAAATGGCATTTGATCCTAAGCCTTGTCATCATCCATGCAAGGAAGCCTGGGCTCCCTCTAAAAGACCAGCACTCTGGCCTTCCTACCTGGCACCAAAAACACCATCCCATTCTCTGGACACCCAGGCCAGGACAAGGCCCTGGCCTTACCCCCATCTCCTCAAGGATTGGGCCTTCCCAACCCTAAGCCTGGATTATGCTGCTGCAGGCCAGCCCTTACTCAGCTGTCAGTGATCTTCCTAAAGCATTGAGGGGCTGATCATGGCACCCTCCACTCAATACCTTTCAATGGCTCCCTATTGCCTCCAGGATCTGGTCCCAAATGTCCCGTTTGGCCTACAGAACACATCGTTACCTGCCCCCCTCCTCCCTTTCCAGGCTTCTTCTCAGCCCTCCCTCCCCAGTACCTTCTCTTCAGTGCAGGGAGCTGGCCTCCTGGCTGTTCCTCCAACAAGCCCTCCATCTCTGGCTGGCCCCATACCTGAAAAGCTCTCTCCTCACCTCTGCCCAGTGACTTCTCTGGCTCCCTTCTGGTCCCAGCTACAGGAACCCTTTCCCAATCCCTTGTCCCCCTTGGCCCTTCCCTCTGGTAATTCTCTGCTCTTTGTCTGGGACTTTGCACATGGTTGTTTTCAGGGAGGCTCCTTTAATGGCCTGGGAGCTCCTGGGGGGCAGGGACTGCCTTGCTGTACCTTGCTTGGGTCCTCAGCTCTTATCCCAGTCCTGGGAACACTGTAGTAGAAGTTGTCCTTCGAGGACAATTGGATCGAGTGCCAATTGGATCTCAGTGGGGCAGAGTTGCACAAAGTCCTTGGCCTCACTCTCTCTTCGAGTCACCCACGTCTGGTGGCAAGACTCCTGGTGGCAGGTAAAGAGAGGCAGAGCCAAGAGGGAGGAGAAAGTTCCAAAGTCTCAGAGAATCTTCCCCTCCGAACAGCCCCAAATCACACTTCAAACAGATCCTGGAGAGGCAGAACCATTGAGGATGGGATGAAGCCCCTTTCCCTGCAGAAAACAACTTGGAAGGGAGGCAGAGAGTCTGTTTCCCTGAAGGGAGAGGGCAGTCCAGCACCAGCAAGGCCTCACCAAGGAGTACAGGACGAGCCAACAGCAAGCCCTGCCCCCCATCTCTACTGTTCGGGGTTCTGAGCCTGGGCCCAAGCCAACTGTGAAACCCCAAGACCCGGCCTCAGCCAACAACAGCAGAACTGTCCACACACTGCCTCGGAAGTATAAGACCTAGCACGGGGCAGTCCACTGTGTGCTGGCTGGCATAAGCCCAGACTGAGGCTCAGAGGCCCTTCCCAAATCCATAGTGAGGCCCCAAGCCCCACCTCAAGGTGGTCCACAGTGCCCATAGCAAGTGCAAGCCAAAGGGGAGGCTCGGAGCCCCTGCATGGGCCCAACACAGGACACTCACAGTGTTCTGAGCCCTGCAAACCACTGGCAATTGGGGGAGAGGGGAAGAGTGCTGAATCATCAGAGGGAGATAACTTTCAGAGTTTCCAGCCTACAGGTCATCATGCCATCTTGGAAGAAACTTGTAGGACCCAAACTAGAGCTGAGGGTAGCATCCAGGAAAATCTGAGTTTTAAGAGTGTTAAAGGGATTTTCTGAATCTCTGTCTCTTTAAGAGGCAGGGGAGGGGGATTTCTAGAGGGAGTGGAGCTGACAGGAGTCTGTGTGCCAGAGCTGAATATTCAATTACCAAGGAGACAAGAGGGACTTAAGAAAGGAATCAGTTGGCAGTTGGGTCTTTTTGGCCTCTGGATTTCTTGAGAGCAGGAGGTCTGTCTCTGTCTCTGGAAGTCAACTACTGCCAGTTGGTATAGAGAAACAGATTTAAGGAGCTTGTGGGTGATGAATGTTGACTTATTAGTGTAGGCTAGTTAGATAGGCCAGGTCTGGCCAGGCAAGAAACACCTGTCCTCAGAACAGTTAGAAGTAGGGTTTTAGAAATTTTAGTCAGTATTAGGGATTTAGGTATAGTCATAGGGTATTAGAATAATAACCTCTCTTTCCTCTTGCTCTATTTTCTATCTGTATTTCTTCTCAAATTAAACTGTGTTTTTATTAAACTGCTCTCCTCACTTTTGTCAAACTCCTACCACTTAACCCTTACAGGAGAGTGTCATTCAGAATATAGCCCACCTTTAAGATAAAAACAGAAGTCAAGAAAAAATCTGGGAAAATGAGCAGACATAAAAAGGCACCAAACCATAGAAAATTATTATGGAGACAAAGAAAAAGCAAGGCAGACTCAGAAAAGAACAGTGAGATCAAAGCAGCTACACACAAAACTTCAAAGAAAAATATGGATTGGTCTCAGGCTCTGAAAGAGCTCAAAAAGGATTTCAAAAATCAGTTGAGAGGCAGAGAAAAAGTAGGAAGAGAGATGAAAAGAATGCAAGAAGAAAATAACATCTTAAAAAGAAGAATTGGCTTACTGGGGAAAGAGGCATAAAAATACAATGAAGAAAAGAGTTTCCTAAAAAGTAGAACTGGCCAAATGGAAAAGGAGGTTCAAAAGCTCCAAGAAGAAAATAATTTCTTAAAAATGAGAATTGGGTAAGTAGAAGCTAATGACTTCATGATACATCAGGAAAAAAATAAAACAAAATAAAAGAATGAAAAAATAGAAGAAAATTTGAAATATATCATTGAAAAAAAAGCTGACCTGGAAAACAACTGACCAGGAGAGACTAATAATTATTGGACTATCTGAAAGTCATGATTAAAAAAGTCTAGACATCATATTACAAGAAATTATCAAAGAAAACTGACCTGATTTTCTTAAACAAAAAGGTCAAATTGAAAGAATCCACCAATTACTTCCTGCAATAAATCCCCAAATGCCAACTCCCAGTAATATTATAGCCAAACTGAAGAACTCCCAGACCAAGGAGAAAATATTTCAAACAGCCAGAAAGAAACAATTCAAATATCATGAAACCACAGTCCAGATTACACAGGACTCAGTAGCTTCCACATTAAAGGACAGGAAGGCTTGCAATATGATATTGTGGAAGGCAAAGGAACTAGGTTTACAACCAAGAATCACCTACCCAGCAAAACTGAGTATATTCTTTCAGGGGGGAAATGCTCATGTAATAAAACAGAAGATTTCCAACCATTCCTGGTAAAAAGACTAGACCTAAATAGAAAATCTGATTTTCAAATAAAAGCCTCAAGAGGAACAGAAAAAAAGGTAAACAAAAAACAGAAAATTCAAAGGATTCAATAAGGCCAAACTGTTCATCTTCTGACGCAGGAAAATGGCATTTGTGACTCTCAAATTTTTAAACATTATCAGAGGAGTTAGGAGAATATATACAGGGGTGCTAGGATAAGTTGATTAGGATGACTTGATATGCAAAAAAATCAAGGGGTGAAAAAAGAGAATTGGGAAGGGAGAGGTAGAACAGGGTAAATTATCTCACCTAAAGAGTGAAAAAAAGACTATTACAGTGAAAGGGAGGATGAGGGTAGTGATGGGCAATCCTTAAACCTTACTCTCATTAATTGGTTCAGAGAGAGAACAAGAACCATAATCATTTGGGTTGTATAAGAGGGAAAGGCCAGAAGCAATGGAAAAAATGAATTTGACAAAATATCTCAGGAGAAGAGGAAATGGAATCCCAGCTGAATTCAGGTATGGAACTTTTCAGCCAAGCTCAAAAGGGAGCAGTTGGAAAACTGAAGGGGTTATTTTGGTCCATGAGCTGAGAGGAGAGAAACTACCCTTTGCTGTGAAGACACACATTTCTCCACCCTTTTGCCTGAGCCACAGAAATCTTATCTTTCAACTATTGACACTTTTAGGATAAAGACTTTTTTCTCTTAGGGGAACCTCAGAGCTTATCCTGAAGAAGACCCTGGTTCAAATCCCCCCTGATCTGTATAGGAAAGAGGGATTACTTTTTCCCATCTGTCCTCATTACTCTTCAACCCTTTATACCTAAATAAATAGACATCTTGATTTTTAATACAGACTTCAATCAGATTCAATGTGTTAGGAGGGGAACTTCAAAGAATATCAAGAACTTCAAGAAGGAGGCTGAGGGGAAATCTTACTTACCCTTTTAGTCCAGTCAGAACTGACTCCATTTGTTAATAGCTCAACTTGGGGGAAGAGGAGGAAAGAAGGAAATTGTTACTTTATATTTATTCCCAAAGTAGCTGGAACTTTTGTTCCTTCAATTTCCCAACTAATACAGGGTATAGAATCCTATCTTGCCATATAGAGAAGTAGGAAGAGAATAAGATAAGAGAGTGAGTAATAGAAGAGAGGTGTGTGTGTGTGTGTGTGTGTGTGTGTGTGTTCACCTGCATGTGTGATTAAAAGCAAAATACTTGAGAGGAGGGACAGAATGAAAGGAGAAAGACTAGGATCAAAAGAGGAAAATGAAGATAGTTGAAAATCATAATTGTGACTGTGAATGGGATGACCTCACTCATAAAACTTAAGTAGGTTGTAGGGCTGGAGCAAAATCTATTATGCTTCACCTAAAGTACAAAAAGCAGGAATGCCAATCATGATCTCAGACACAGCTAAAGCAAAAATAGAAACAATTAAAAATGACAAAGAAGGAAAGTATACCATGATAAAAAGATAACACAGACAACAAAGTAATATCAATACTAAACATATGTGCCAAATGGTATAGCCTCCGATTTTTTAAAGGAGAAATTAAATGTCCTTCAGGAGGAAATAGACAATAAAACTATACTAACAGGGGACATCAACCTTCCCCTCTCAGAACCAGATAAATCTAACAAAAAAATAAACAATAAGTAAAGGAAGTGAATGAAATTTTAGAAAATTTAGATTTAAGAGATCTCTGGAGAAAACTGAATGGAGAGAGAGAACAGTATGTCTTCTTTTCAACAATTGATTCAACTCACACAGGAACTGACCATGTATTAAGACACAAAAACTATCCAACCACATGCAGAAAAGCAGAAATAATAAATACATCCTATTCAGATCATAATGCAATAAAAAGTATAATCGATAAGGATTCATGGAAAGACAAATTAAAACCAATTTAGAATTAATCTAATTCTAAAAAAGGGTTGGTTCAATGAACAAATTGTAGACACAATAATTTCATTAAAGAGAATGGTAATGAGGAAGCAACATATCAAAATTTATGTGATATATCTAAAGCAATACTTAGGAGAAAATTTATATCTATAAAAGCTTACACCAATAAAATAGGGAAAAACCAGATCAATGAATTGGGCATGCAACTAAAAAAACCCTAGAAAAATAAAATTAAAATCCCCAATTAAAGACTAAATTGGAATCCTAAAAATCAAAGCAGACATTAATAAAATTGAAAGTATGTGAACCATTAAACTAATAAACAAGACTAGAAGTTGGTTTTATGGAGAAAAAACACAAATAAGATAGATGGAGCACTGGTTAATTTGGTTTTTAAAAATTAAAGAAGAAAACCAAATTACCAGTAGCAAAAATGAAAAGGATGAATTTACCACTAATAAAGAGGAAAGTAAAGCAATCATTGGGAACTACTTTGCCCAATTACATGCCAATAAATCTGACAATCTAAGTGAAATGGATGAATATTTACAAAAATTTAAATTGCCCAGATTAACAGGAGGAGAAATAAAATACTTGAATAATCCCATCTCAGAAAAAAGAAATTGAACAAGCCATCAAAGAATTTTCTAAGAACAAATGCCAAATGGCAGATGGATTCACAAGTGAATTCTACCAAACATTTGTTGTGAAATAGAAACCAACCGACTCAATATAGACAATTTGAGCAAATAAAGTCAAGAAGCCAAATTTCTCCAAGTCAAGGTAGAAAGTTAGATTTTATTGGAAGAGGGCCAAGTCATCCAATAGAAGCATTCTCCTGCATCTTTTACATTGTTGGACCCCAGCAAGAGACAATGAATGCCAAGTGGCAGAGACCTGGTTTATGTACTGGACCAGTAACAAAATGAATATTTTCATACAAGGTTGATGACATATCACAAGGCATAACACCCTATAGACTTTATTTAGAAACAGTTACCCGATTACAAAGCTGATTGGTTAGTTCATTTCAGAAAGCTCATAGTAGTCTAAAGGTTAAATCCCAAGGCAATACCCTTATTTGGTCAGTTAGTGATGACCATTACCTCAAGCCCATCTGATCTAGGGGGAAGGATGGCTATTTTCAAACAGGGACGGGTGCATGATGTTTCTGCCATATTGGGACATGAGATTCAGATGGTCAGTATCTTATGAAAAAGGGAAGTACAAAATTAGGGAGGGGTTAGAAATCCCTTCAGAAGCAGTTTTCATGCTTTCTTAGAAATCCTTCCTTGTAAAAGTCATGAATTCTACTGATTATATTAAGATTATAATGGAATTTATACTAATCACTTGAAAATCACAATATTGATTATCTTAAACCTATCACTAACACTAAAATCCAATCAAATATAAGGGGGTAGGGGTCTATTTTCCTGACACATTTAAAGAACAACTAATCCCAATACTATAAAAACTTTTTCCAGGAAAATAGGCAAAGGCAAAATCCTATCAAAAAATTTATGACACAAATATGGTGCTGCTATCTAAGTCAGGAAGAGGAAAAACAGAGAAAGAAAATTATAGGCCAATTTCTTGTTTTGGACAATTGTACTCTTTTGGCACTTTAAAATAGAAATGAGTTTCAAACCTTAAATTGTTTTTCCTTGTTAGGTATATCAATTTGTTTTTGCTGTATTTTTTAAACCCTTACCTTCCATCTTAGAATCAATACTGTGTATTGGTTCTAAGGCAGAAGAATGGTAAGGGCTGGGCAATGGGGTTAAGTGACATGCCCAGGGTCACACAACTGGGAAGTGTCTTAGGCCAGATTTGAACCTAGGATGTCTCTAGGCCTGGCTCTCAGTCCATTGCGCCTCCAAGCTGCCCCCTATTTTTGCTATATTTAATGGCTCTTGACATTGCTCAGTTTTCAAAATAGATTCTGATAATTTATCCTCACTTGTGGCTCCCAGTAGCTGCTAGCATGCGGCAGCGGCCACACCCCAGGCAACGGCTTCGACAGGCCGGCCAAACTTTGTGAGGGTAGCCATCGGGTCGTCCCCTGGTGAACCAGGGCTTTGCTCACCCAGCATGTGAAGACTGCTTCGGCGGAACAGACGGAAGAAACCAACAAGAAGGTTCAATGGCTGAGAGGGCGACACAGCAAAGCACTGTGGAGTGCTTAGGGCATGTTGGAGCACAAAGGACAACATGGCCACCCAATGCAGCTGAGGAAGTCTCCAGGTGTAATGACTTTTCGTGCCACTGGACCCAGGCTTCCAACGCCGAGAGAGTGGGACTGTCTCTGTGCATCGACTCTTCCACTTAAATCTCCTTCACGCACAAGTGTTTTTGTGCACAAAAACGCACAAAGACAATTGTCATCCTCGGTTACCGAGAGACTACTACCAATACCAATACCAAATGTTCAAAAATTTTTATCTAATTAATTTAGAAAAATTTTCCATGGTTACATGATGCATGTTCTTTCCCTCCCCTGCCCCCAACCCACTCCTGTAGCCAGCATGCAATTCCTCTGGGTTTTGCATGTGTCATTGATCAATGACATAATATTTCCATATTATTTGATCACTTAGAGTCTACATCCCCAATCATATCCCCATTGACCCATGTGATCAGGCATTTGTTTTTTTGTATTTCTACTCCCACAGTTCTTCCACTGGATGTAGAGAGCATCTTTCTCCTTAAGTCTCTCAGGATTGTACTAACTCATTGCATTACTGTTAGTAGCAAAGTCAGTTACATTCAATTGTGCTACAATGTATTTGTCTCTGTGTATAATGTTCTGGTTCTGTCCCTTTCACTCTTCAGGGCAGCTCTCCAGCCTCGGACCCCCACCTGACCCCCAGCTCTCACTTGTGGCTCCCAGTAGCTGCTAGCATGTGGCAGTGGCCACACCCCAGGCAATGGCTTCAACAAGCCGGTCAAACCTTGTGAGGGTAGCCATTGGGTCGTTGACCCCTGGTGAACCAGGGCTTTGCTCACCCAGCATGTGAAGACTGCTTCAGTGGAACAGATGGAAGAAGCCGATAAGAAGGTTCAACGGCTGAGATGGCGATGCAGCAAAGCACTGTGGAGTGCTCAGGGCGTGTTGGAGCACAAAAGACAACACGGCCATCCAGTGCAGCTGAGGAAGTCTCCAGGTGTAACAACTTTTCGTGCCACTGGACCCAGGCTTCCAGCACCGAGAGTGGGACTGTCTCTGTGCAATGACTTTTCCACTTAAATCTCTTTCACGCACAAGTGTCTTTGTGCACACTCATCTATACACCATAGATGAAAACGCACAAAGACAATCGTCATCCTCGGTTACCAAGAGACTACTACTATACTATACTATACTAGTTCCTGGAGGTTGTCCCAGTTCACATGGAGTCCCTCCAGTTCATCATTCCTTTCAACACAATAGTACTCCATCCCCAACAGATACAATTTGTTCAGCCATTCCCCAACTGAATGGCATCCCCTCATTTTACAGTTTTATGCCACTACAAAGAGCACAGCTATGAATATTCTTGTATATGTCCTTTTTCCTTATCTCTTTGGGGTACAAACCCAGCAGTGTTATGGCTGGGTCAAAGGGCAGACAGTCTTTTAGTGGCCTTTGGGCAAAGTTCCAAATTGCCCTCCAGAATGGTTGGATCAATTCACAACTCCACCAGCAATGCATTAATGTCCAACTTTGCCATATTCCCTCCAATAGTTAATCTCTCTCTGCAAATGATCTAATGGTCTACTTAAAGAATCCTAGAGAACCAACTAAAAAGCTAGTGGAAATAATCAACAACTTTAGCAAAGTTGCAGGATACAAAATCAACCCACATAAATCATCAGCATTTCTATATATCTCCAACACATCCCAGCAGCAAGAGTTAGAAAGAGAAATTCTATTGAAAATCATCCTAGACAATATAAAATACTTAAGAATCTATATGCTGAGACAAACACAGGAACTATATGAACACAGCCACAAAACACTTTTCACACAAATAAATTAAATCTAAATAATTGGCAAAACATTCATTGCTCATGGGTAGTACGAGCTAACATAATAAAAATGACAATCCTACCCAAACTAATTTATTCAGTGCCATACCTATTGAACTACCAAGAAACTTTTATACTGAATTAGAAAAAAAACAATAACAAAGTTCATTTGGAAGAACAAAAGATCAAGGTTATCCAGGGAAATGGGAAAAAATGCAAAGGTGGCCTAGCAGTATCAGATCTCAAACTATACTATAAAGCAGTGATCATCCAAACATGGTACCAGCTTAGAGACAGAAGAGAGGATCAGTGGAATAGACTTATAGTAGGGGGGTAAGTGACCTCAGGAGGACAGTTTATGATAAACCCAAAGATTCCAGCACTGGGGACAAAAATCCACTATTTGATAAAAACTGCTGGAAAAATTAGAAGACAGTGTGGGAGAGATTAGTTTAGATCAACCTCTCACAACCTACACCACGATAAATTCAGGGTGAATGACTTTAATATAAAGAAGGAAACTATAATTAGTTGAACACAGAATAGTGTAGCATTCCAAGCATATTCACATCTAAGAGATATAAATGATGTATGGATATTGTGTCATCAGACACAAGATTTGAACTCTGACATTTGTGGGTGGACTCTTGACCTAGCCATGCAAACTCATTAACATTTTGTGTGGAGTCAAATTCCTTTGTAAAAGTGCTGGTTGAGGTCAGCAGGCCCAAAAGGTGTCATCATTGCCATCCCATCCAATCTGAATTAACTATGCTTTGTTACATATTCATTGAGCACCTCCCAAACCACACTGAAATTTGGGAGGCGGCCTGTGATTCTCTCTTGGACTTTGCATTCTCACACTTGATACTCTTATCCTATTTTCTATCTAGGAACTTTTGTTTCCACATGTTCCATTACTTCTCACATTTTCCTTTGATTATCTTTCCAAGGAGAATGTCAGAGGGATTCACGCCTTCCCTTGCCAAAAATACTGACTTGTCTGTGTCCCTTATTCTTCACCCACTTTCTCAGACTCCTTTCTCCTTCTCGAGCCCAAACCCACAAAGGAAAATTCTTTTTATAACAGTCGCTGGACGCCCGTTATAAGTAGTATGTCAGGTCTCTGGAAAAGGAAAGATTTTAAGACCAAGGAAGAGTTAAAAAAATTACAAAATGTAAAATCAATAATTTTGATTACATTAAATTAAAAAGGTTTTGTACCAACAAAACCAATGCAACTAAAATTAGAAGAGAAGCAACAAACTGGGAAAAATCTTCATAACAAAAACCTCTGTCAAAGGTCTAATTACTCAAATTTATAAAGAACTAAATCAATTGTACAAAAAATCAAGCCATTCTCCAATTGATAAACAGACATGGGACATGAATAGGCAATTTTCAGATTAAGAAATCAAAACTATTAATAAGCACACGAAAAAGTGCTCTGAATCTCTGATAATCAGAGAGATGCAAATCAAACCAACTCTGAGGTACCACCTCCCACCTAGGCCAATTTCTTTAATGAATATTGCTGCAAACATTTAAAATAAAACACTAGCAAGGAGACTACTGCAATATATCACAAGGATCATTTACTATGACCTGGTGAGATTTACACCACGAATGCAGGGCTGGGTTAACATTAGGAAAACTATCAAGATAAGTGATCCTCTCAATTACAAAAATGAACTGAAATCACATGATTATATCAACAGATGCAGCAAAAGCCTTTGACAATATAACCCCCATTCCTATTAAAAACACTGAAAGGCTTTTCCTTAAACCGACACGTAGTATTACCTAAAGCCATCCGCAATGGGGACAAGTTAGAAGCCTTCCCAGTACGGTCAGGAGTGAAGCAGGGATGCCCATTATCACCTCTCCTGCTCAATATTGTGCCAGAAATGCTAGCAGGAGCAATAAGAGAAGAAAAAACTGAAGGAGTTAAAGTGGGAAATGAGGAAACGAAACTCTTGCTCTTTGTGGGTAATATGATGGTCTACTTGGAGAATCCACTAAAAAAACAAGTTGATATAATTAATAATTTTAGCAAAGTTGCAGGATATAAAATAAATTCTCACAAATCAGCATTTCTATGTATTACCATCAAAATCCAGCAGCAAAAGACAGAAAGAGAAATTCCATTTAAAATAACCCTAGAGGGGAAGCTGGGTGACTCAGTGGATGGAGAGCCAGACCCAGAGATAGGAAGTCCTGAGTTCAAATCTGGCCTCAGGCACTTCCCAGCTATGTGACCCTGGGTAAGTCACTTAACCCCATTGCCTAGCCCTGACTACTCTTCTGCCTTGGAACCAATACGTAGTATTGATGCTAAGGTGGAAGGTGAGGGTTTAAAGTTTTAATTAAATAACCCTAGACAATATCAAATCCCAGGAGTCTCCTGGACAAACACAGGATTTATATGGACACAAATGCAAAACACTTTTCACACAAATAAAGTTAGCTCTCAACAACTAGAAAAGCATGAATTGCTCATGGGTAGGCTGAGCCAATCAACTCAAGGGACAATTCTACCCAAGTGAATTTACTGACGCAGTGCCACGCCAACCAAACTGCCAAATAATTCTTTCATGCAATGAGAAAAAACAAAATTTGTGTGGAAGAACAAAAGGGAACGGGGAGGGTGGCCTGGCAGGGCCACATCTTAAACTGGACCAGGAAGCAGCGACCGTCAAAACCATCTGGTAGCGGCTAAGAGACAGAAGGGCAGCTCAATGGCTAGACGAGGGGCGAATGACCTCAGCAACCTGGGGTTGATAAACCCAAAGAGCCTGGCTTTGCGGCTCAGCCAAAAGCTGCAAAACCCAATGGGAGTAGTTCGGTAGAGACCACCATCTCTCGCCTTATGCCAAGATGGGCTCAAAGGAGTGTATAATTTAGACAAAGGGCAACACGCTAAGTAAATTGGGGAAACAGTCATTGGGCTGCCAGGTCTGTGGAGAATGGAAGAACTGATGACCAAACACGAGAGAGCATGACAAGAATGAGGGTTCGCACAAACAAAACCAATGTCAGATTAGAAAGGAAACAGCACGCGGGGACTGACTCTCCCACAGGGGTCTCATTTCTCAAATCCATCAAAAACGAACTCAAATGTGCTGGAATCCAACTGACAAATGGTCCAAGGACAGGAATGTGCCATTTTCCAATGAAGAAATCAAAGCTACCAATAACAGTTTGTTCCAAAGCAATCTTGATTGGAGAAATGCAAAGGAAAACAGCGCTTGAGCAAGGGCCTCCCTGGGCAGATGATATGACAGTGAAGTGCTGGGGGGATGCGGCAAGATTGGCCCATTAAGCCATTGCTGTGGAGCTGGGAACTGGTCCAGCCACTGCGGAGGGCAATGTGGAACTCTGCCCAAAGGCCTATAAAACTGGGCAGACCTTTGATGCCCCGACTGGGTCTGGGGGGCTACTTATACCAAAACTGAGAGCAAAGAATCGGAAATCGAGGCATTGCGGTCTACGATGGTCATGGAACAGTGTGCTAGAAGAAACGAGGATTTCAGAAAAGCAGGAAAGATGGACATGAACTGCTGCCAGCAGAAGTGGGACATTGTCCACAGTCACAGTAATAGTCTGTGAACTGTGACAGACTTAGCTACTGTCAGCAAGACAATGATCAGGATAGCTGGAGGGCCTTGGGCCGAGGGGGGCTCCCACCTCCAGAGAGTGCGATGTCGGAGTCGGGATCAGGTCAAAGCAGCCCATTTTTCACTTTAGTTTATTTGGGGTCTTGGGTTTGAGTCGAGTATGCTCTTCCGACCAAGGCCGATAATATACGTAGATAACCCAGATCAAACCACTTACCATCTCCAAGAGGCAGGGAGAGACAATTCAGACCTTATCATTTCAGAAAATATTCTGTGGGAAATGGTTAGTGCATGGAACTGGGAGACGAAATCTCTTCTTAAAAAGGGGGCTTGGCGACTGCAGGGACTGACCTTGCTGTCTCGGATGTCCAGCCTGTTTCAGCCACCATCACGGCCCTGCAACAGATTGTTCTCATCCACTCATTCCATGGGGTAAGTGTTCATGTCACGTGGCTGCTATACACGCTAGGTGCAAGCTGGGTGGCAGGTGGACCCCAAAGGAGACCGAGTAGCCCAGAAAAGGGCACAGCAAGCCCACCCACTAGAGCTACTGATCTTCCCCCCCCAGGAAGTGATTTCCAATGGATTCCTCCCTCCTCATCCCTGACATGGAAGATCCCTTTGGACTGAACACCACGGGGGAAGTCACGTGACCCTTGAGTGGCCCCCTCCCTCCTTCTTCCTATCCCCCGCCCATGGCAGCTGCTCACCCCTCCTTCTCCCTTGCTCCCAGGCCCCAGGCCCTCCCTCATCCAGCACCTTTGCCTGGCTGCCCCTTGGTTTGGTCTCTGCTCCCCTCCTTCTGGGGAGATCTGTTAGGTGAGGGTGAAGTGGCTGCCTGCCTGCAGGTGGGCAAATGGCGAAGGCAGCTCCGAAGCAGAGAGGAAAGGGTCCATCTGCTGCCAGGACTGGCTGGGGATGGAGGGTGGACGTGCCCTCTGCACACTCCAATTCCCGCCACTTCCTTGGGTCAGCTTTGGAAGCCACTGCCTACTGAGCAAGCCCTGGGAATGCAGCCTGGGAAAAAGGCCAGCCGCCCTCCAGGAGCTCCACGTCAATGGCCAAAGGGGCAAGTAAGGAAAGAACACCAAGACACGCGAGTGCGGCCACGTCGGAACCCCGGGCTTGGTCGCAGCCCTCAGAGCGGGAAGTCAGGCTGCACAAAGAGCCCCCTCCTGCCTCTGGCCGCTCTTGCAGCAGACTCCCAGCCACGGCATCCCCAGCAGTTCCCACCACAGGCGCTGAAGGAAATGCTTTGGACTAATGTTCTGGGAGGAGGCCAGCCAGCGCCTCCCTGGAAGAACTCTGGCTGCCCCCTCAAGCCTCCAAAGGGCTTTTCCAGGCCAAGAAAAGAAAGGTGGCGAACCCCAGAGCCCTCCCTGCCCTGGAGCCCATCAAGGCCAGGCTGCTGCCCCAAGCGGGGTTCGAGGGAAACGAGAAGCCTTCCAGCCACTGGGCAGAGCCAGCCAAACATGCAGGCTGGGAAGGTGGAAGCTGCGTGCCAGGAACGGGGATGTCCGATGCCTGTGGGCTCCTTGGCAAAGGTGGCCTGCCACGTCCTTACCCAAGAGGAAACTTACCAGCGTCACACAGCTGGAGTGAGCGCCAGGGCTGGCAGGCTAATCGCCGCAGCTCCACCTGGCCACCCTCCGAGGGAGCCCGGAAGTCACATCCCTCGAGCTGGGCTTGGGCCACTGGAGAAAGCCACGGCTGCTCCAGAGCCGCCGAGGTGGGGGCAGTACCAGAGGGGAGAAGGGGCCCATTGGCCAGAGGCCCCACAAGGCCACCCCCAATACGCCACTGTTCCCGGGGCGCTCTTCGTGAAGGCAGCACCCCGGGGTGAGGATGGATTGGCTGCTCCCTCCTTCAGAGCCCTCACAGGCCCCTGCCCTCCCCCCCACAAGGCTTCCCGTCCTGACTCCCGCTGGCTTGGAGGCCCCTCCGTTACTCCCAGCCTGGGTAGTCCCTCCGCCCATGCTAGGGTTTCTGTGATCTTCCATCATCAATGATCAATCCACATTTATTAAGAGCCTACTGTGTGCCCAGCCCTGGGCCTTAGTTGCCGAGGCGAGTGCTATTGTCCCCATTTTGCAGATCCAGAAAGTGAGGCTGAAAGTGACTTGCTCAGGGCCAGCGAGTTAATGATCTGGGCAGGATTGGAACCCAGACCTTGACTCCGAATCTCATCCTACCTTGGAATAAAGCCTAAAAATGCTGAGATCCCAGGACAGGGCCAGTTCCTCCAAGGGGTGGTCTTCTACCTTCCTCCCTCCAGATGGCCCCGGCCTTGCCCAGTCCTTCCCCAGCCCTCAAGGACTTAGCTTTTGCCCATCCTCTCTGCCTCCCCTCTGACCCCGCCCCTGCTGGTTCTCCACATCCTGCCGCCTGGGGGTCTCCCACAAGGCTCTGCCCAGCCCCATCCTCACCTTGCTGGGTCAGCCTGCTCTCTCCTCCCTGATGCCCAATGTCTGCATCTCTAGGGAGGGGAAAGGAAGGAAACCAGCATTTATTGGGAGCCTACTATGTGCCAGGCATATTCTCCGGTCTTCCCAGCCACCCGTTTTCTTCCAGTTGAGGAAACTGAGGCAGCACGGTGGGTCACACAGAAAGTGCCTGAGGCTGCATTTGAGCCCAAGTTTTCCCGACACTGCCACGCTTGCAATCGCCCAGGTCATGAATCTCAGTGTGGTCTCTTCCCCGTGTCTCCTCCTGGTCCATCGCCCTTCCTCAATCGGGCCTCCACCCAGCTCTCCCAGAGCTCTAGGCTAGTTTCTGCCTCTCTCCCCTCAAAGCAGAAATGGTCAAGAGCAGCACTTAGGAGTTACCACCTCCATGTCTTTGCCCAGGCCCTGCCCCTCCCTGACACACAAGTGCTTTGACTTACTTTGGACAAATTCTGCCTGCCTTGATTGTGCCCCATTTTGCTCCTGCTCTGTCCCTCCCTCCGCCGCTTCCCCCCTCCATCTCCCTGCCAGCCAGGACACATCTGTGGGAATCCCTCCAATCCCCGGAGCTCACCGATCCCTTCTCCCTCCCACTTCAACCCCCCCCCCCCCCAGAGGGACAACTTTTGGTCCTGGCCTCCCTATCTCCCCTCTGGCCCTTCCTCTGGTTCCACAGCAGCCTCGCCTTTACTGAACAGCGGCTGCATTCAAGGCTCCAAACCCCTGTTCTGGGGCCTCACTGCAGCCTCCCGGAGGCCAGGCCCGGCTGCCCCCTTCATCTTTGCCTCCCAGGGTGAAGCAGCCCTTGGGCTTTCCAAGGACAAGCCCTTTGGTCTCCTCCAGCAGACCTCCCTTATCTTTGGTCTTCTCTGCTGCCTCAGCCATCTCCGCTGGGCCTTCTCCCTAGCCTCCCTCCTGGGCTGGGTGCTGCCCCAGCCTGCACACCTCCAACTGCCCTTCTGCCATCTTGAACCGGAGGACCAGAAGCTGCCAGCCATTGGGCAAGAGGGACACTGAACTCTCCTTTCCCCTCTTCCTAACCTGCCTATCCTCATTGACAGCAACCCTGCCGGGCTCTCCAATGGCCCCTCCATCCGTCCTGTCCCGGGGCTTTCCCCAGGCCCTCGTCCCTCCTCTGCCACTGCCCTGCCCTGAAGCCTGGCCTCCTGCCTCCAGGCCTGACCAAGTCACCTGGCGCTCCAGAAGCTCCCCTGGCTCCTTATCGCCTCCAGGATCACCCCGACTTTCGTGGCCTCCACCCTCCACCTCTCCAGTCTTGTGGCATCGGGCAGATTGGCCTGCCTGGGTCCCCTGCTCCACAACTCCGTGCCCGTGTCTCTGTCTCCTTTTCTCAGCCCCCCCAGCGCACCCCCACTTAGCACCGAGACTCATTCTACCCCCAGTGCCAAGCACAGAGCCCCAGAGGGGGAGGTACTTGTTGGGGCTCCCAAGCGCAGCCCATCTCAATCTCCACCTGGGGCAACCCTCCTCTTCCTTCCGTCCAGGCTGCGCCCCTCCCACTGGGCCTTCATTGTCTTCATCTTTGTATGCCGCTGCGGCCACCGCGGGGCTCAGGCTAGGGACAGATCTCCAGGCGGAAACCGCAGGCCCAGCACAGGGTAGGGACTAAGCCACGTGGGCAGGACTGCATCCAGTTACCTGCCCGACATGGGGCGGACCACTGCTGGCGGGACTTGGGACTCGGCAGCCCAGCGCTCCTCCACACACGGGCTCCGTTCCCTGCTGATGCAACACGCCAAAATGCGGGTCCTGTTCCCCGAATCCCGGGCATGCTGAGCGGGAGCGGTCGAGCACCGAGCGGAGGCTTCTTGCCCCGCCGTGCTTGGAAAGGCCGATGGGGAGCGCTCAGCAACCAGCAACCTCCATCCTCCATCCTCCATCCTCCATCCTCCATCCTCCATCCTCCTCCCTCCTCCCTGGTCCATCCTCAGCATCCCTCCCGTCGCCCGCAGCCACCGCCCCTCAGGCCCTCCGGGGAGAGACCATCTGTGACGAGGGGGAAATCTCCTATGCCACCCTGCCTCTGGGCCGGCCGACTCCTAGGCCCGCCGCCGCGTAGGTGCGCAGCCACACGGATGTAGTCAGCATCTCCTCTGCCCGCAAGGCCCAGGACCGGGGGCACGAGGTCCGAGCCACGAGAGGCCGCGCTGCCAGACCTCCCCCCGCATCCAGTAGTCAATGGTTCCGTCCGCCAGGTGGATGTTTGCGCGTTGGCGTGGAGATGAACGCTAGGTGCAGCCTAACGTCCGCGGGCTCCGCCCCCGTGAGCCGATCATTGGCTGCTCTGGAGATGACGGCCGGTGATTGGCCGAGCGCCGGCCGCCGGCCCTTGGCCCGTTTCACGGTGGGTAGCATCGCAGCGCGGCCGCCGCTATTGCTGCCGCCGCTGCCGCCGCTGCTGCTCCCGCCGCTCTCGGTCCTACTCCGGCTGCGGCTCCCACTGCGAGAAAGCGGCTCGGGCCGCCGGGGCTAAGGGCGCGCAGCTGGGCCCGCCTGGGGAAGCCCCATCCCGGGCAGCTACGAAGGACAAAGGCGGGGAGTGAAGAGGAGGAGGAGAAAGAGAAGGGGGGAGAGAGGAAGAAGAGGGGGAGGAAAAGGGGGAGAATAGAGGAGAGGGAGAAAGGGGAGGAGAAATCGAGGAGGAGGAGGAGGGGGCGCCATGCCCTGGCCCCTTGCCAGAGCCCTCGGCCCGCTGCGCGAAGCCCAAGCCCGAGCCCGGGCCCTGGGCCGCGGGCGCTGAAGTGGCTGTGGGTCCGGCTGTTCCCAGAGGGAGCGCTGGCTCCGGCCAGTCCAGCCTTGCAAGGCCTGGCCCTGCCCAGCCAAGGCTATTCCAGCCCTGCCCAGGGCCCGGGAAGCATGAAGCTGGGGGTGCCCGTGGCCCGAGGCCGCTAAGGACAGCAGGACCAGAAGGCAGGGAGGGCAGGAGAATAGGCCGGCAGGCCTGGGGAGCCCTGGGTGGGCCAGCTCAGACCCCAGACCTGACCATGCTGCGGTTCCCAGTGAAGAAGCTTCGCAAGCAATTCCGCCTGCTGCTGCTCCTCGTGCTGCTCACCTGTGCTGCGTGGCTCACCTACCTGCACCTGAGCCTCGTTCGCCAGGGCCGAGCCCTGCGGCTTCGCCTCAGTGGGGGCTCCGGCCCAGGTAGGGTCCCCTAGCTGCCTCAGTTTCCTCTCCACATCTCCCCCCCCAGGCGGTTTCTCTCCCTTGCTCCAAGATCTTCAGAGGCTCCCCACTCCCCAACCTCCAGCTGTGAACGCTGTCCAGCAGTTCCACGCTCCTGGCTGCCCCATCCAGGCTGGGGTTGTCCACTGGGTGCTGGGGAGAAGGGGCCTGGCCCTCTCTTCAGCAGGCATTGGAAATGAAATTCCAACCATTCCCCCTCCCAGAATGCCAAGCCCCTCAGACCACGGGGAGGGTTCCTTTCCTGCCCTGGGTGCACTGTGGAGGGGAGCCTGTGTTTGGGTGGGTGGGTGGGGCCAACATGGGAGCCGGCAGATGGGGGAGGGGAGGGGGCACTGTTATTGCTGGTTGGCTCTTCCCTTCCGTAGGTTGTGGAGTGGAGACTGAGGCTCCGAGGCTGGGGAGGGCAGGACTAGGGACTTCCCTCAGCAGTGTCTAGAACCTGGCCCTCCCCTTAGTGCATTTGGGGCCCCTCGGCCATCCCTCCATCCCCTCCCCTACTCAGTTTCCTTCCAAGGGCTGGGGCTGTGCCCTCCTCTCTCTCACACACGCACAGAGCATCCCCTCCTTGGAGAGCCCCCTCCTAAAATCCAGGGTTCCAATGACAAGAGTCTAGCCCAGTTCTGGCCTGGGAGCTGGGGGTGGCAGAGGTTCCTGGAGTCGTTCTGGGGGCATCGGGGAAAGGGGGGGGGCAACTGCCACCTGGGCAAGAGACAGATGTGTGCAGGGAGGGAGGCCCCTTACGCCCCCAGCTGCAGAGTTCAGACCTCCCAGTAGAGGCCAGAGGGAGCCATGGAAGGTTTCTGAGCAGTGACCTGCTTAAGGAAGATAATGCGGGACGGAGGTGAGGAGATCACAAAGGTGAGATTCCAGTGGTCCAGGAGCTAGTGAGAGACGGCAACCTGTATTTTTCTCACACTTGGGGCCCCTGAGCCCCCCTCCCCTAGCAGGCAGTCTGTGTGAGCGTGACTTAAGGGCCCCGCAGGAGAACGGGGGTGGGAAGGCGTAGAACCCGGGGATCGAGTTTCTCAGAAGCCTGGGGAAGTCAAAACCTCAGTGTCTGCTCGTTGCTCCCCCGGAAACCAACCTGGGGAACTGCTGAATCAGACAGAGAGAAAGCAAGATGGACCCCAAGACCAGCCCCTGGACTCCTACCATCCATCCCAACCTCTCCCTCCCATCAGACACTCCGCGTCGCACACAGGGTGCCGTGGAGGAGACACTTGGCCCAGGGCCTGGAGATGGGAGGTTCCCCAGAGACCAGATGGGGTCTCTACAGGCCTAGCAGGAGGAGGCCTTGAATGCCAGAATTCGGAGTGAGTGTTCTATCCCGAAGGTAGCGAGATCCAGTGTAGCTCTTTGGTCAGAAGCACCTTAGTTGTGTGCAGGTTGGGCCTGAGGCACGACTGAAGGCTGAAGCCCAAGTCAGAGGCTCAGCCAGGAGACAAAGGCCCCAGCTAGGCTGGCAGCCCCGCCAGTGACGGTCCCCAAAGGGGCTGAGGAGAGGCCGGAGCCAAAGGAAGTGTGGCCACGTCGCTGCTCAGTGGCCTGCCCTCCCTCGTGGCTATGAAGTTCTGGGATGCTGCCACTCCCGTGGCCAACCTGGATGGCCAGGCGGAATTCTGGGAAGCTGGAAAGGGGGCAGGGGAGGGCACAGGACAGGGTGCCTGCTGGGTGTGGCACGTGCCAAGTTTGAGGTGCAAAGTGGTGTCTAAGCGGAGGGCCCAGGCATGACGCTAGTGTGGGGCCATCTTCAGGCAGTAGCCAGCCAGGTTGGCATGCAGTGCTGGGCTGCTCCCCTCGATGGCATGGACACACATACCCCCGGGGGGATCTCTCTCCCCCTCTGGACCTCCTGGGCCTGGGCCTGGAGAGCCCCCTAGCTGGGCTTGGACCCACCAGATTCACCGGAGCCCAGGGAGCCTCTCCCTTTGCCCAGAAGCTCTCAAGCCACCGAGGCCTCTGGTTTCCTGAGAAGTTTTAGTGGTTGAAGCTCTGTGGGAGCCAGGAGTAGCTGAGGGGGCTCCATCCTCTGGCCACCTGTCCCTGCCCAAGTGCAGCTCTCAGAGCCCAGGCCACCCCTGGAGGGTCCAGGGCCGATGGCGGGGGGGGGGGGGACCTCCGTGGCACCAGCTGGAGCCTCCACGTTCTGTGGAATGAGCAGCTTTGTGATTGGGCCAGGGTCACCCTGGCGGTCAGGGCTGGAGATGAGCCCCTGCCCTTTGGCTCTCGTTGGCTCTGCAGAGTCAGGGCCTGCCCTCCCTCCGGCTCTTAAAGCCCCCTCCTCACCAGCAAGCCTGTCTTCTCCCTGAGCACCACTGGGGGGGGCCAGCCCTTTCCCCCTCAGTGGTTCCTTTAGAAGCTCCTTCCTGGCATTCCTCTTCCCCGGACTGTCTCTCCTTGGGATCTGCCGGGCCCACATCTCTGCTTCTTCTTTGGGCGCTTTGGCCAGGCCCTTGAGTGGAACCACCGTGCCCCTCGCCTCGGCCTAGAGACAAGCTGCTGCTTTGGGCCAAGCCCGCCATCGTCACGCCCATCCCATCCTGTCCGGCTCCCCAGCGCTTGGCTATTGCCCCTGCCGCCCGGGGGTCTCTTGGGCAATAGGAAGAAGCCTTGCCTTGGGCTGCAGGCCTTGGCCCCTGGTGCCCCCCCCCCCGAGACTCGCCTCCCCACGGGGTCCCTGTGGTCGTCTCCTTTGCAGCGAAAGTCTTTGCCCAACCCCCCCCCCCCCATCTCCCCGTTCAGCTTCACGGCCCGAAGCTTCCATGTGCAGACCTGCAGGCAGGCACGGCCAGCCTCTCGCTGTCAGCTCCTACCTCCCTGCTCCCCGGCAGGGCTGTCCCACACTGGGGGAGACCGTTGGGAGAGCCCCCCGCAACGTCCCCTCCGTGTGCTGCCCTCTTAGATGGAGAGAAGCTGAGTGAAGTCACCGATGCCGGGAAGGGGGTGGGGGGACCCCAGGCCGTGTCCCCCCCAAAGAGAGGAGAGGACTCCAGCGAGAGTCACGAGGAAGAGCAGCTGGTAAGTGATCCCGAGGCTCCGGGTGCTGCCTCTGTCCCGTCTCCCCCCTGAGCCGAGCTCCCTTCCGCAGGCCGAGGGGCGGGAGCCGAGCACTTTCTGTGGCCTGAACCTCACCCGGCGGGCCCCAGCGTGGCAGGAGGAGGTGAGCGAGCGTGGCCCGGGGCAGGGGCTTGGAGGGGGCCGAGCTCACCGCAGCCTGCGGGGTGACAGGCCCGTGGGCTTCTCTCGCACACAGTACAGGGGGAAGGCCAACCTGCACGTGTTTGAGGACTGGTGTGGGGGCGCCGTGGGGAGCCTGAGGAAGAATCTCCATTTCCCACTCTTTCCCCACGTGAGTGCGCTGGGGGGATGAGGGGAGGCAGGACCCCCGGAAGAGGGAGTCACTGGCTGCCCTCCCCTCCCCCCAGACCCGCACCACCGTGAAGAAGCTGGCCGTGTCCCCCAAGTGGAAGAATTACGGCCTCCGGATTTTTGGCTACATCCATCCCAGCAGAGACGGTAGGGCGGGCGCGGAGCCGGGAGGGAGGCCTGGGCCAGAGGAGCCCCCCGCGCCCCGGTAGTAGAGTGTGTGCCCCCTGCCTGGTCCCCAGGTGATGTCCAGTTCTCTGTGGCCTCCGACGATAACTCCGAGTTCTGGCTGAGCCCGGACGAGAGCCCGGCGGGCGCCCAGCTGGTGGCCTACGTGGGCAAGGTACGGCCCGGAAGCCTTTGCCAGCAGGCCCAGCTGAGGGGGGAGGGCCCTGCAGGGGAGAAGACTGGTAACCACCGCCTTCCCTTGTGCCCCACCCCCACCCCAGACCGGCTCCGAGTGGACAGCGCCCGGAGAATTCACCAAATTCAGCTCGCAAGTGTCCAAGCCAAAGCGGTGGGTGACTGTGGGCCCCCCTCCCCCAGCCTGCCCAGGCCAGGCGCACAGACCTCTGGGAATGGGCGCCCCCTCCTGGGCCGAGGCCCCGGGTCCTCATCATCCCTCCCGGGGATGCCACGTCCTGGGGGGAGCCTGTGAAATGCGAGCGCTGATCCCCCCCCAGGCTCTCCTCCTCGCGACGCTATTACTTCGAGCTGCTCCACAAGCAGGATGACCAGGGCTCGGACCACGTGGAAGTGGGGGTGAGTACTGAGCCCCGAGACCGAGGCCGAGGCCGAGGCCCGCCGCTGCCCGGCTCTGACTCGGGGCCGTTCGTTCCCTTCCTCCCCAGTGGCGAGTTTTCCTTCCAGGCCTGAAGTTCGAAGTCATTGACTCCTCCCACATCTCCCTCTACGCAGGTTTGAGGGGGCGGGGCGGGGCGGGGCTGGGGGCGGGGCGGACCCGGCACAGATTGCTGGCCTGGGGAGATGCGCCACCTCCAGGGTCCTTCCTCCGCCCTCCCCAGACGAGGCAGCCCTGAAGATGGATCACGTGACCCACATCCCCCAGTCCCTGGCCAGCCACGTGGCCCGCCCCGGGCCGCAGCCCAAGGAGCTGGGAGCGGACATGCTGAGGCCCGACGCCAGGGACACCTTCTTCCTCAGTGAGGAGGGCGGGGCGGGGGCGGGGCTGGAGGGCCGCTGCTGGGCCAGGCGGCTCATGGGGGCCTCCCTCCGCCCGGCAGCCCCGAGGATCGAGCCATCCCGCCTGGAGAACGTGCTGGCCCCCTGTGCCTACGCCCCCACCTATGTGGTCAAAGACTTCCCCATCGCGCGCTACCAGGGCCTGCAGTTTGTAAGTGGCGCCCCCGCCCGCCCCGCCCCGCCCCGGGCCCAGGCGCGCCCTGTGACCCGGGGCCTCTGTGACCCTCCCTCCAGGTCTACCTGTCCTTCGTGTACCCCAACGACTTCACGCGACTCACGCACATGGAGACGAGCAACAAATGCTTCTACCGCGAGTCCCCGCTATACCTGGAGAGGTGGTACGGGGGCGGGGCGGGGCAAAGGGAGGGGCTTCTCCCGTGGGCTGACCCCACCCCCTCCCTGCGGCTCCAGGTTCGGATTTTACAAATATATGAAGATGGACGATGGCGAGGAGGAGGAGGAGGAGGAGGAAGAGGAGGAGGCCGGGCGCCGGGCCTTCCTGTTCCTTGATCCGGACAGTGAGTGTGCCAGCCTCTTGGTCAGGCAGGGCCCCCCTCTCCCCTCAGCAGGGCGCCGCTGGGCTCTACTGGCTCTTGGACAGCTCCTGGATCATCAGTCCCTTTCCCCTAGGTTTCCTGGAGGAGGAGGAAGAGGAGGAAGCAGAGAGCCCAGAGCCCACGGGAGCCCGCCCCTCCCCAAGCAGGACCACTCCGGACCACCGAGGAACCCCAAGCAGCAGCCCCACCGCCCGTCCCAGGAGGGAGACCCGGCTGATGCGCGCCCTGAGCTGGGCCCCCACTGCCCCGGCCACACCCCGGAATGGTGCTGCAGCCCAGGCCACTCCCCTGTTTCTGGGCCGGCCACTGCCAGCCAGGTCTTCTGCACAGGGGGCTGCCCCCCGGGCACTGAGGAAGCCACAGAAAGTGTATGTGACAAGAGTCCGCCCAGGACAGCGCCGGCCCCCTCGGACGAAGCCCCCACGGCCCCGGCCCTGGCTAGCCCACGGTCCCTGGCAGCCCCCCCTGCCTGGCATCTTTCTGTACCCCCGGCCCCTTCAGAGGGTGCATCTGCGGGCCCTTCGCCAGCCTCCAGGCCGCAGAGCCCCGACTGTCAGCGCCACCCCAGCTCGGGCTCGTAGGACCCACAATTCTCTCAGGAGGCCGTCCAGAGCCAGCTTCACCCAGCAGGCCCTGGACCTGACCACTGGGCTCACAAGCCCCACCTCAAATGGCTCCTCGGAGGGCGGTGAGCCAGTCACCTCTTTCCTGCACGTGTCTGAGGTGGCCCAGGCCAGGCCTCAGGGGGAAAAGCTGGGGGCGGGGGAGGCTGGGGGAGGCCCAGAGGAGACAGCCACGTCCCAGGACAGTGAGGAGGAGGAGGAGGAGGAGGCGGAGGCGGGGGCCCAGCCCAGGGGCCTCTGGCCTGAGGATGCCATCAACTGGCAACGGACCTTCAGCGTGGGTGCTATGGACTTTGAGCTGCTCCGCTCAGACTGGAATGACCTTCGATGCAACGTGTCGGGGAACCTCCAGCTGCCCGAGGCCGAGGCCGTGGACGTTGTGGCCCAGTACATGGAGCGCCTCAACACCCTGCACGAGGGGTACCTGGGGCTGGCGGGAGGGCTGGGAGAAATAGCTCAGCAGTAGGACGGGAGGATCACCTTCCAGTGGTGAGACTGAGGCTGGGTGCTGAGGGGGGGACAGCTGGTGCGGATCATCTCCAGAGCCCTCTTGGGAGCTGGCCAGCTCCTGGGACTAAGAGAGGGCAGGCCGCATGCCTGGGGGGAGGGGAGTCGGGAAGAGGACGGACTGCGGCTCCATCAGCATTGATTGACTGCCGACTGTATGCTGGGTCCTGAGCTAGAAGGAGCCAGAAGGCACAGGGTGGGGGGACTCTGGCTGCACTCAGAGTTAAAACGGTCCTGGAGGGAAGAGGGAGCCACCAAGGGTTTCAGAGCAGCACAGTGACCCCTCTTCCTTGGGAAAATGATCTTCACTGCTGGACCCATTAGGGAGCTGTCCCAGGTGATGGGTGCTGCTGGCAGGAGTAGAGAGATGAGGAGGCACAGTGGGGGTGAGAAGCGAAGAACAGAAAAGTGACCCCCCCCTTCTCTCCCCCTCCCCAGTCCTCCTAGTTCCGCCCTTCAGGGCCAAAGTAAATTGGGCTCACCCCCAGGGAAGGGGCGCCTCCAGCCTCTCTCTGAGCTCTGGGGCACCCGGAGAGCTGTCGTCCTGTAGCCCAGGGTCAGAGGCGGAACCCGCTTCCCAAAGGTGCTGCCTCATGGCTGGGTCCACTGCGCTGGCCCCTTGGCCTCCCCGTGCCATCCTTCCATCCTGGCTTCTCCTGCAGATCCCTCGAGGCTCCCCCTTTCTCCAACCCCTCCTCGGCCCCGCCCCCGTCTCTCTCCGCCTCCCTCTTGTGGCCAGAACCCTTCCGAGGGACACCCAGGAGAGGCGCCTCCATTCCCCGTCTTTTGGGCCAGCGAGGTGGGGGCGCGCCAGCCTCAAACGCTTCAGGGTCGTCCACTCCGCACCGAGGCCTTATTAGCCCTGCCCGTCTGGCCACGGATCAGCCTCCTGGGCTCCATGTTGGGGGGGGGGGTCCTCTGCTCGCCTCTCTGGGCCATTTGGATTCGGGGCCCCCCCTCAGTCAAAGGCACTCGGGCTCTGCCCCCGTCTGGCGCTCTTCTCCCACCTCCTCCCTCTGCGGAAACCCCGTCGCCTCCTGCCTGGCAAGGTCGGTCGGTTGGTCGGTTTCCCTACCGCTCGCCACACTTGGCCCCGCGGGGCGCTCTCTCCTTACCGTCATCAAATAGGCAATCTCTTCCGCTGGCCCGGGGAGTGCCTGCGGCCGAGGGCGGGCATTTTCCCCGGCCGCCTCTGAAGGCATGGCTCCTCCAGTGGCGCCGCGGCCGGCCCGGAACTAGCGGGCTTCTGCAGAGCCGTTGGCGCGCGCGCGGTGGCCTCCCCGTTGGGGCGCAGGGTCAGGGCAGGGCGCGCGCTGACAGACCCCCTCCCCCATCCCCCGTCTGCAGGCGCTTCTCGCTGCTGCGCATCGTGAACGTGGAGAAGCGGCGGGACTCCGCGCGGGGCAGCCGCTACCTGCTCGAGCTGGAGCTGCAGGAGCGGGGCGGCCGCGGGCGCCTCCGGCTCTCCGAGTACGTCTTCTTGCGGCTGCCGCGGGCGCGGCCCGGACCCGACGGGGATGCCGAGGGCGACGGCGACAGCGATGGGGACGGGGACGGGGAGGCCCCGGGCCAGACGCCGTCCGGGGCCCCGAGCCGCTCCCCCGAGCCGCTGCTCTGCCGGCCCGTGCGGCTGGCCTGGCGCCAGGACGTGATGGTGCACTTCGTGGTGCCAGGTGCTGGGGGGCTCGGGGGTCGGGCCGGGAGGGGGGGCGCCTGGCGCCGCGCTCACCCGCGCCTGTGGCCCCCCGGCAGTGAAGAACCAGGCGCGCTGGGTGAGCCGCTTCCTCGGGGACATGGCCTCGCTCCACGCGCTCACGGGAGACGCCCATTTCAGCGTGGTCCTGGTGGACTTCGACAGCGACGACATGGACGTGGAGCGCGCGCTGCGGGCGGCGCGGCTGCCCCGGTAACGAGCCCCAGCGGGTCCTGGGCGCCCCTCCCCCCGGCCCCGCCCCGCGCCTCCCTGACGGCCCCCTCCCCGCAGGTACCAGTACCTCAAGCGCACCGGGAACTTCGAGCGCGCCTCCGGGCTCCAGGCGGGCGTGGACGCCATCGAGGTGACCGGGCTGGGGCGGGCCGGGCTGGGGCGGGCCGGGACGGGAGGGGCGCAGGGCCTGGCCGGGGATCAGCCCTCCCTGTGTCCCAGGACGGCAGCAGCATCGTATTTCTGTGCGACCTGCACATCCACTTCCCGCCCAACATCCTGGACGGCATCCGCAAACACTGCGTGGAGGGCAAGCTCGCCTTCGCGCCCGTGGTCATGCGCCTCAGCTGCGGGAGCTCCCCGGGAGACCCCCATGGTAGGCCCCGCAGCCCCACCCCCAACCCCCTGCCCTCCCACGGCCCCTCGCGGCCTCCCCACGGCCCCTCTCTGGCTCCCCCTGCCCGCAGGCTACTGGGAGGTGAACGGCTTCGGGCTCTTTGGCATCTACAAGTCGGACTTCGACCGCGTCGGAGGCATGAACACCGAGGAGTTCCGCGACCGCTGGGGCGGCGAGGACTGGGAGCTGCTGGACAGGTGGGCGGTCGCGTCCCGCCCCCTCCCCTCTGCGTCGGGCCCCGCCCCCGGCTGGGCGGCTTCCGGACTCCACTTGGCCCCTCCTCTCCCCACAGGGTCCTGCAGGCCGGCCTGGAGGTCGAGCGGCTCCGGCTCCGGAACTTCTACCACCACTACCACTCCAAGCGGGGCATGTGGGATGCCAGGAGCAAGAGGGGCCCCCGGGCCTGAGCGCAGGCCCCCTCAGGGAAGCTCTTCTCTCCGAGGGGAGGAGCGAGGCCCCGCCCGCCAGCCGTGCGGGCCACGTGGGAGCTCCGGCCCCGCCCCGCCCCCCACACTGTGCGAGCTGATTTCTGTGAAATTGTGTCCTAGAGGCGAAGCGGCCCTTTGAGTTTTTTATTGCGAATTAAAGAGACGCCGTTTTTTTTCCTGACGTGGCCTCTCCGCCCCAGTCCTTTGTGTGTGGCCAGGAGGGGCCTGGCGAGGGACTGAGGTCCCGGACATGGGGAGGAAGGCGTGGTGGGGGAGCGCTGGCCCCGCCCCCTTAGCGCGCACCCAGGCTGGTGAAGGGAGGGGAGGGGAGCAGCTCCGCCCCCCTCCCTCCGCCTTTTTAGTAACACTTGGAGGCAGGGTGGGCGGCCCGAGGCCCCTAGGTTTGCCAGCACCGGTGCAGGCTGTGAGATTCGGATCTAGAAAAGAAAGCAGGTGTAGTCCAACAGCTCCCGCCCGGCCTGCCGCAGGCAAGGATCTGGCTCCAAGTGTGGAACAGCTCCCCAGGCAGATCTGTGGGGAGGGGCAGGGCTGGGGGGGAGTGAGGGACATCCCTGGGTGGAAGATGGAGCATTTTACCTACCAACATCACAAGGGGTTGCACGGACGCAGCCAATGCAGGCGCCATTAGAAGGGGAGCCACCAGCTGGGAAGCAGGGTTTCTAACCAAGGCCTTGATTGTCACAACCACAAAGAACTCGGGCAAATGTACGTGAATCCAAGGGATCAGAACAGGTGCTTTTCAGCCCTCGAAGAGATCAGAGTCGGCTACAGTCAAAGGAAATGCAAACTAAAACAACTGTGCGGCCCACCTGACACCCAGCACATGGGCCATGAGGGTTCACTGCAGGAGGGAGGTGACAAAGTTGGGCCACTGAGGCACTGCTGCATCCAGCCATCCTGGAGGCAATTGGGAATTGCCCAAAGGGCTAGAAAACAATGCAGACCCTTTGGGCTGGGGCTGGGCTCTTTTTAAGCAGGGGAGAGACCTACTTGCCCCCCAATCTTTCCAGCTGCTCTTTCTGTGGTGGCAGAGGACTGGAAGTCAAGGGGACGTCCACCCGTTGGGGAATGGCTGGCCAACTGTGGTACGATGGTTGTGCTGCCTCCGAAAGGGCTGGCCAGACCTCCGTGAACGGATGCCGAACCAGGAAAACACTCTGCAGTACCCATCCACTGTGAGAGGCTTGGCTTCTTTCTGCCATCCACCGACCCAGGGCCAGCGGGGGGACGAGGCTGACCACAGCAGGCGATTGTTCGCTCGCTTGTTTGGCTTTTAGCCGCTCACTCGCACAAATGAACAATATGGAGCCAAAAGAAGCTTCAGTCAATTGAAAAAAGAAAAGCCAGAAGCGTGGTTATCCCGAAGGGGCCCTGAGTGCTCGCTGAGCCAGGTGTCATGGCGGGCTGCCAGAATGGAGGCTTATGGACTCTCGGATTTCACTGGCTCGGGGATCCTCCAGTGACCTCCCTCCAACCGTGGGGAGTCACCTAGAACCCGAGCAGCTTGTCTAGGACCACACAGACAATGCGGCTGGTGGAGGAGAGGGAGGACTCGTATCACAATCGTCCAGCGATTGCTATATACATTTATAACTTGAGAAGGAGAAGGGAGCCGGAGGAAAATGGGTGATAAATGAAGACTCAAAGACAAGTTAGAAGTTATGGGGAGCAGCGCGAGCTCCTGATAATGTTTTCCTTGAAGGAAAACATGACAACCAAGAGAACACGTGGAAGTAGGAATTCCGAGATAGAAAGCGCGTGGCCAAGAGTGGCGCGAGGACAGATAAGGAGAGACAGCAGGGAGAACTCCAAGGCTGCAGGGATCAAGAGGAGGAGCAGCGCGCCTCACCCCAGCCTTTATTGTGGACTGGGAGGTGATCAGTGGACACGGAACACGGCACGCGGGTCTTAACATGGTTGAATGACAAGATCAAAGCGGTGGGGATCCCCGACATGCGCTTTTCAGAGGAGCGAGGTCCGACCAGGTGAGGGCTCAGCTCAGTGTCTGGCGGCCCAGGGATTCTCTTGCCCTTGGACTGTAGCTTCTCATACAAAGAGTGCTAACTGATCTGCCCAAGCATCTGATAAGTGAATATATGTAATACAATAGCAACGCATCAACCACACTTCCAGATGCCAACGTGCCTGGTATGCCCCCACTCGCATTCAATTCTATCTGGTTCTCAGAGCAGCAGTTTCTTGGCTGTGCCAGGCCGCTGGGCAAGACGGGACCCAGCCGTGCGAATCACACGTGTGGCCTCGCTGTCACCATGGATTCAGCCAGTAAACCGTAGGGAGCCAAATCTTTACCAGAGGCCAAACTCTTTCCCACAATTGCCGAGACCTGGAGATGAGCAAGCAGACCCGAGAACGAGGTTTTTAGACCGACAGGCAGACAAACAGACAGATGTATGCACACGTGCACACACACACACACACACACAGTACATATACCGGGGGAGGGGGGAAGGCCAACTATTCAGTCTCCAGACTTCATGGAGAGATGAGGCCAGGAGGGTAAAGCCCCACAAGGACAGGCCGGGTCCCCTCCCTCCACCCTTGGGTCTTCTGGGAGGTGGGAGGGGTGATCTTCCACTTCAGCTACTAACAGCAGTTATTGGAACCCTGTGGAAAGACCCTAAAAGAACCCCCAAAGGAAAGGCACTGGTCCTGGCGCCATTTCTATTGGAACCTCCTGTAAAGAACTGGAGGGAGACAATGGTGGCAGCGCCCATAAGCAGCATCAGCCTCGCTTTCTCGGTTTCTCCAGATATCCAGAATTGGTGGAATGTTTCCTCTGGGCCAGACACCATGCAAACACCAGGGATACACAAGGCTAGCCCAGGCTCCCTCTCCCAAGGAGCTGCCCACCTTGATCTAGAGCCTTAGAGACTGGGCAGCACTTGACCCAGAATAACTCATTTGCTCCCAGGAAGAACCCTCACGTTTCCCCTCACTATGAATCTGGGGTAAACTCTCCCTTAAAACAGCATCATGAGGAGGAGGTCACAGAAGATCCGAGGAGGGAAACTTGCTTGGAGCTGACCTCTGCTGCTCACCGTTTGCCTGTGGTCACCATGGCCCTCTACTTCTGAAGGAGGGGAAATACCAGATAGTTCTGTGTTTCTGGTGGAACACTGCCAGGGAACAATATGGAGAGTGGCACTGGTGGTCAGTCACAGGGGATGAGGGGCCCTGGTCACAGTACCAAAGCATGGAGGAGTACCAACACATGAAGCTGCAGAGGATCAGAGGTCCTTCTTTGGTAAAGACCAGGAGAGAAGTGGCCATCCCCCTCCTGGGATCATACCACCTTGGAAACAGGAGAAACTGGCAGATCCCCAGAACTCACTCTGAAAGCAGCAGCACAAAAGCCCAAGGCTTGGCACAGCACCCTTCCACCTCCAGGTGAGTCAAGCCCTACATTACTATAAAGTCCAAAGTTGACAAGTAGGCTGGGAAAATAAACAACTGACAAAAAGAGAACTTGTTCATAAAACGTTGCTGTGGTGGCAAGGAAGAACAAGACAGTGTAAAAATTGCTACAAGCAAAACCTGGAAGAAAAATGCTCATTGGGCCCAAGTCCAGCAAGAATTCCTGGAAGCATTAGTGGCGGTGTAATGTCCCTGAACAACTTGCAGGGATCCAGGAGAAAAAAACACCATTCATAAGCAAAGGAGAAACTATGGGAGTGGAAACACCGAGAAAAAGCAACTGCCTGAATACAGAGGTTGAGGGGACATGACAGAGGAGAGACTCTAAATGAACACTCTAATGCAAATACTATCAACAAAGCAATGGGTTCAAATCAAGAAAACATCTAATGCCCAGTGGACTTACGCGTCGGCTATGGGGGGTGGGGGGGGGAGGAAAAGAAAATGATCTATGTCTTTAACGAATAATGCTTGGAAATGATCAAATAAAATATATTTTTAAAAAAAAGAATTCCTGGAAGCTTTAAATAAAGAGATTAAGAAGGGTAGATGAAAAACTGGGGAAAGAAATGAGGGTGATGCATAAGAGAAAATTATAAAAAAGATAATTAACAGTCTGGTAAACAAGGCATAAAAAATGCTGAAGAAAATAACATCTTAAAAACCCGAATTGGCTAAAGAGAAAAAGAGGCACAAAATCTCATGGAAGAAGTTAATTTCCTAAAAGTTAGAATTGGGCAAATGGAAGTTAATGATTCCATGAGACATCAAGAAACAATAAAACAAACTTAAAAGACTGAAAAAATAGAAGAAAATGGGAAATATCTCATTAGAAAAACAACTAATCTGGAAAACAGATTGAGGAGAGGAATTTAAAAATTGGTGGGCTCCCTGAAAGCCATGATTAAAGAATCTAGATATCATATATCAAGGAAAAACTTCCCTGATATCTTGTAACCAGAGAATAAAATTAAACTTTAAAGAATTCACCAATCACCTCCTGAAAGAGATCACCAAATGAAAACTCCCAGGACTATTAGAGTTAAATTCCAGAGTTTCCAAGACAAAGAGAAAATACTCCAAGCTGTCAGAAAGAAACCAATTCAGTGTTGTGGAGCCATGGTATTTAGTGAAACAGAGGACTTTTCAAGCATTCCTAATGAAAAGACCAGAGTTGAATGGAAAACTAGAAAAGCCTAAAATGATAAACAGGAAAGAGAAATCATAAAGAAATCTATGATAAAGATCAACTGTTTGCATTCCCATATGGGCAGATGATATATGGAACGCTTAAGAACTTTATCATTATCAGGGCAGTTCAAAAGAGTCTACATAGACAGAGGGCATGAGTAGGAATTGATTATGTTGGAATCAACTCCCCAAAGGAAATGAAGGGCTGCCAAAGAGGTCTGCATTAAGAGAAGGGAGAAGGGACATATTGACTGAGGACATTCTCTTGCATAAAAAAGACATGCAAGGAAGAGTGTTAACACTAGAGGGGAAATGTGGGGGTTGGGGTGGCATGGCAAGAAGCTTGAGCCTCACTCTTATTGTAATTGACTCAATCAATAGAGAAACACACACAAAAAATAGGACTTGGCCAATAGAGAAACAGAAGGGAAAGAGAATAAAAGAAGGGGTTAGAAATGAAGGGGGCGTCACGTTTTGGAGGAAAATTGACTTTCAAGGAGGGACAGGACGAACTGAAAATAACGGGATGGAGTTAGTTGTGCTAGTCAGTGCTGTAAGTGTGAAAGTGAATGCGATGAGCTCATCCATCAAACAGAAGCAGATTACAGAATGGATTAGAGACCAGAATCTACCTGTATATTGTCTCCAAGAGACACACACAGGCTGGAGCAGAATCTCCTATGCTCCCATTGAAGTAAAAAGGTAGGTGGGGGGCAGCAATCATGACCTTAGACAAAGCAAAAGCCCAAACAGACCTAATTTAAGGAGATAATTGGAGCAACTACATTGGGCTGAATGATGAAGTCATCTCAACCATTTTTATAGAAAGCTCCCCTGATTTAGTTTTTCTTTCTTTTTTAAACTCTCACCTTCTTGCAGAGTGAAAGGAGCAGAACCAGGAGAACGTTGTACACAGAGCCGGATACACTGCAGTACAATCGAATGTAGTGGACTTCTCTACTAGCAGCAATGCAAAGATCCAAGACAATCCCGAAGGACTTAGGAGAAAGAATGTATTCATATCCAGAGGAAGAACTGTGGGAGCGGAAAGTCAATAGAAAAACATAGGATCAACCGTGTGGTTCGATGGGGAAGTATTGAGGTTTGGCTTTGAAAAGATCACTCTCCTGCAAATATGAATAGCCTGGAGATGGGTTTTGAGCAACGATCCATGCATACAGTGTGCAGTGAACCTTCCATGACCTCATGGGAAAGAGTTCCTCTTCCCAGGTGTTTGTGCCATACTATTCCTGCTGAGTGCCAAAACATAGAGTTCTCAGTTCAAGGCTGCATAAACAGTTCCAAGAACTCCCAAGAGCAGGAAACTCCCCTGTTCCCTCTCTGGGGAGGGGAGGTTGTTCCTCTGAGGAGAGCTTTAAATCTTGGGGGCTGCACACAAATGTTCATTATCCCTCTTTGATAATGCTCCAGGCTTTCTTTCTTGGACTCCTAAGCATCCCCTATCATGACTCCAAAGATGTCCCTGGCAACAGTGGAATTCCTTGTCAGCTCCGGGAGGGGGAGGGAAAGATCATGAATCATGGAACCATGGGAAAATATGCTCAATTTATTCATAAAAAAGTAAAAATAAACTGTTCTCCTCTGTCCCAGGGTCCCTTCTAAGACAGGAGAGGGGCAAGGGCTGGGCAGTTGGGGTGAAGCGATTTGTCTAGGGGCACACAGCTGGGAAGTATCTGAGGCCAGATTGGAACCCAGGTCCTCTTGACTCCAGGCCTGGGGCTCTATCCACTGTGCTACCTAGCTGCTCCTGGAGCTCCTTGTTCAAGTACATGCCGAGTGCATGACTGCATGGGCTTGGTTAAAGTAAGAGTCATTCCCGACTGGTACACAGTGGGCAGGCAGCAGCGGGCACTTGGCTTTATCTTCTTTGTTTTTATTTTAGAGAAGTGAGTTATGTGGGCACAAACTGATTCCCGACACAGTGGCAGAGACTTGGGCCAGAAAAGCAAGGCTGACTGCCAGCCTGATGTTGCAGGGGAGTAGGAGTGGGAAAGCCAAAGGCTACTCCTGACCTTAAGCCTGAGGAAGCTTCTTGGGCTGCTAGAAGCCAGCCAGGAATGGAGTGATCCATCCATCAAGGGGCTCCTTCTCCGCCTGATCATCCTGCTTGCCCCAGAGGAGATGGGACATACTGACCCTGTAGGACTGCGCTGTCCGCCCTCTGACAGTCTGAGCTCCCACCTCACCCCTGCAGGAGGGACCCATGCTGAGGAGATCCGGGGACCAGAGAGGCCACTGGCAAGGTCGCCCACCCAAGGAACAGGGAAGAGCCACTGTGGAGCCCTAAGGAGTGATGGGGACCAGGCCAGAAGACAGACATAGGGAAGGACCCAAAGGAACCCATTAAAGTGGAGTGAGGAGCACCCGACATCTCTGGCCACCCTGACAGTAAGGACAGCCAAGGCATGGACGGCCCACGAATGAGCGACGACGCTCCAAAGGCTGCAGGACCAAAGTGTTCTCCACTTCCAGACAGAACCGGTGGGCCCTGAGTGAGAATTCAGGGAGAATTTGCTCACCTTCTTGCTTGCTTGCTTTTGGGGGGAAACATGGCTAATTCGAAAGTGTTTGCATGATTTCACTTATGTGACTGACATCACGATGGGGGGAAGGGGGAGAAGAAAGGGAGAGAGAAAGAGGGGGAAGGAGGGAGAGGGGGAAAGGCTGAGGGGAGAGGGAGAGAGTTAAGACTGTGACACTTAAGTACCTTTCTGGTGCCACATGTTAACGTATTATAGACCAAGAGAATGCAACAGTTCAGTTCCCCGCCAGGTGGCACTCCATCCCAACCACCAGATCCTGGCTGAGTCGAGTCTTCCTGCACATTTGTTAAGGCCTTTCCTCGAAGGCTGCAATAACCCCACTGCGCACCAGAGGGCGCGCCGCAGCTTCAAGCTCTGGGTCTCCGCGGTCCAGAATGGGTCACTCACAGAATGAGGAGGAGCCCGTCCCCTCCCCCTCCCCCTCCCCCTCCCGAGTGCCCACTCTCCGTGGATCCAGAGCCTTGGCGGGCGGGCGGGTTACTGAACACGCGGAAAACCGGGCGTGGAAAGCAGGCCAGGTGTTCCGTAGGAAGACATCGGACGGGCGCGTCTCCCCAAGCTCCTCCGGTCTGCCCTCCTCCCCGGCTCTCGGAGGCGGAGGGACGGCCACTTCAGCTCCCTCTCGGGATCGCGGCTGGAAGGCGGGAAAGCCGAGAGAGGAAGAAGAGGAAGAGAGTTCGCGCCCCCCGTCCAGCTCGCCAGGCCCGGGGCTGGGAAGTCTGGACCCAGCATGCTCCGGGAGCCCCTCGCCTCCTCGGGTCCGCCTCGCGGAAGCCTGGAGGACCCGAGCCCGGGGTAGAGAGCCCCTTGCCAGCTGCCACCCCCGGCAGTCAGACTAGGGCAGCCGCCCTGCCGTGTGCAAGCGGGCTGCACCTCTGGCGGCTCCGAGACCTCCTCTCGCCTCTTCCCGACTTCTCGTCAGCCCACAGCCGAGAGGGGAACCGGGAAAGGCCGAGCGTGAGCGGCGTCCAAGGCGGACGTCCCCAGATCTGACGGACGGCTCCTTGGGCGGAGCCAGAGATAAACCTTCCGAGCTGCGCCCGGAGCCCGCTCAGCTGTGGCGCAGACTGACGACCTCCTCCTGCCTGTGGCCCGGTGGCTGTTGTCGGGCTGCGACGCCGCACGCTGGGCAGATCCAGTCCGTCGCTCACGTGTTCCATTAGCCTGCTGGAACCCGCTTTCTTTTCTCTTTCCCAAACTGCAACCCTAAAGAATGCAGAGGCGGATCGAATCCTCCGTCCCCTGCCTAATTTGGAGTTATTCTGCACCGCTCTTCCCACTCTCCTGCGCGCCGCCGCTGCTTCCTCGGTGCCCTTCCCTTCTCTTCTGTGCAGGAAGAAGTTTCTCCGATTCGCTTAGCTTTCCTTCCTCCTCCTCCTCCCTCTTTCCTTTTTTCGTCCTTTTCCTTTCCTTCCCTCCCCCCTCTCTCTTCTCTCTCTCTATCTGTTTTCAATTTCAAATGAGTTTGTTATGGTGTGACTCTGCCGAGCACTGAGGCGAGCCCCGGGTTTCCAGGCAGTGACGTCCAACATAGTTCCTGTGCTGCTCAGGTCCCGGTTTCTGACTCTGCGTCACTCCTCCTAGTTGGAAGTTCATAATTTAGTTAGTCGTTGAACAAGCTGCACTTCAACCTTGTAGTGAGCGAGTGTGCCCTGGCTCCCTCTCCAAGAGCCAGGCAGGCTACATTGCCCCCACCGTTTGGGTTCACAGCCCCCCTCCAGCACTTTGGTCTGTGGGGTCATAGCCTGGTTCCTGCCGGAGGAGTGTCCCGCCGGGGACCCTCATGATCTCTCCCAAAGATGCCCTTGGGATATTGACTTTGGAATGGCTGCCAAGCCCAGCCTCCATTCAGACTCTGGGATTCCAGGGTCTCCAGGCCTTTCAAAAATCTCCAGGCAGGAGATGCCACTCCTCACCTGGAACACAAAAGAGCCACAACCATCACCAAAGGCCAAGGACGTCTGTTTTTAGGGTCCCAGTCATCTCCCTGAGAACCCCAGAGGAGAACAGAGGCAAAAGAGGAGGGAGCGGATGCTGACTGAATGCATCCAAGACAAATCAGAAGAGCTCCACCTCACGGAGGGGAGAAAGGGGGCCGCAGAAAATCTTTGCATGCTCCAGGGTGTCCCCCCAAAGTTCATCATCATGACTGTCTCAGAACCAAGCTCCCTAGAACCCTCCCCTTGGACATGTTGCATCAGCTGAGCAAGCCAGTAGGTGCCAGACCCCCATCATATAGCTATCACATGCCTAGAGAGCTGGGCCTGGAGGTCAAATGTCCCCAGAGTGACTCTGACCAGAATAACTGTCTGCCTCAGTTTCCTCATCTATAAAACATGGATAAAATGCACCCACCTCCCAAGGTGGTTATAAGGAAAAAATGAGATAATACTTGTAAAGTGCTTAGCATAGAGCCTGGCACATAGTAGCCACTAGAGAAATGTTAGCTCTCTTCATCACCATCTGTTCAGCCATCCTTCCATTGTCTAAGAAGCAACCTAAGTCCAAGCTCTTTACTTTTCTTTCCCCTCCCTCCTCAGCATTAAGGTTTTTTTTTTTCACTCATGATTATTCTTTCTCTCTGGGATTATCCTTGATCTTAACCTCCCCCCACCATCCCCACTTGGTTCCCTGTTGATTTGTGTGTGTGTTTGTGCACACAACTCTCCTTGGAGAGTTTTTTTCTGATAAGAGTGAGAGGTTCATCTGATGGCTCCACACTGGCATCCTCTGAGACTCAGGCATCCCATCAATGAGAGACATAAGTTCACTCCCTTCTTCCTCCTTTCGGTTCTTGTTCTTGCTATTCCATTCCCTTCTCTTTCCTCTTTTCAAACCCTCAGAAGTAACCCACATCTAGCTCTGCCCATTTCTCATTTAACTCCCTCAATACCTTTTATTATCCTCAGTATCTACCTCAATTGCATTAAGGTTTCAATGTTAGCACCACATCACTATATAGCTCCTTCCAACTGCTCACATTTCTCTTCCTAGGTTTCTAAAGTTGTGTTTGGGTTTGAGAGTTCCTGCCCAGCTCTTGGCTTTTCACTGGCTATGCCTGGAAGGCTGCTGTTGCATTAAAGATCCATTTTTCCCCCTTAAAGATTAACATCAGCCTTTCAAGATGAGCTATAATCTTGGTTTCTAGCCCGATTTTTCATCTTTTTTTTTTTTTTGGAAGATTATATTCCAGCATCTCCTTGCATTTCAAGCAGAAGCTGCCAGGTCTTGAGTGATCTGGAGTGTAGTTGCTTGGTATATGACCACCTTCTTTCTGGATATTTGCACTCTTTTTTCTTGGACACAAAGACTTTTGGATTTGGGCTACAACATTCTTGTGACTGTTCATTATGGTGGATTCTATCTAGCTCTACTTTGCCCTCTATTTATTTAGTAAGTCTGATCTAATAGATCCATCCAATAGGCAGTTTTCATTTACTGCTTCTTGACTCATTTTCTAGGTTTGTTGTTTGTTTTTGTTATTTATATATATATATATATATATATATATATATATATATATATATATATATATATATATGCACCAGATGGCTTACATTCTCTCCTATTATTTTTTAGTCTTTTGATTTTGGCAGAATCTTTTTTGCAATCTTGAGAAATCATTGATTTCTGTTTGGTTTGTTCTGGTTTTTGTTTCTTTCATTTCATCCATTTCTTGGGTCAGATTTTCCACCTTCTTTCTTCTGAAGGTCCGATGTCCATGTGGGTTTTCTTTGATTTCTTTTCCACATTCCTGTGAAAAATCCATTCTGTGGTCAGCCACTGTCCTTCTTCTGAAGGTTATCTGGGCCTACGAAACTTCTTTTCTCAGACTGGCCATTGTTTTCTTTGCTGGCTGTAGTTCTGGGATAGGCTGGGCTTTGGGGCAGATGGCTCAGTCAGCTCTCAATGGTACACTGGTTCCTAGGCTGAACTTCCACCTCCTGGCATCAGGGCCCCCTGGATCCTTGAGCTTCAGGCATTGGATCTTGTGGTTCTCTCAGCCCCTCTGCACAGTGTTAGGAATCCTAGCCTGCCCTGGGCTTGAGGGGTGTCTGGCACCATACTGGTGGTTGAAACACATAAAAGTGTTCTAAATCTCTTATAATCAGAGAAATGCAAATCAAAAGAACTCTGAGGTATCCCCTCACACAGAAGATTAGCTAACATGACAGCAAAGGAAATTAATAATAAGTAAATAAATAAATAATAATAAATTAATACATGTTAGAGGGGATATAGGAAAATTGTGACACTAATGCATAGCTGGTGGAGTTGTGAATGGATCCAACCATTCTGGAGGGCAATTTGGAACTATGCCCAAAGGGCGCTAAAAGACTGTCTTCCCTTTGATCCAGCCACAGCACTGCTGGGTTTGTACCCCAAAGAGATCAGAAGGAAAAAGACTTGTACAAGAACATTCAAAGCTGCGCTCAGTGGTGGCAAAAAATTAGAAAATGAGGGGCTGCCCTTCAATTGGGGAATGGCTGGACATTATGGTGTCTGGTGGGGAGGGAATACTATTGTGCTCAAAGGAATGAGGAACTGGAGGGATTCCACAAGAACTGGGATGACCTCCAGGAGAAGGTTGTACACAGAGACTGATACATTGTAGCACAATCCAGTGTAACTGACTTCTCTACTGGGACTCAGGAGAAAGAATGTATCCACACCTGGAGAAAGAACTGTGGGAGCAGAAAGTCAGAAGGAAAACACCTGCTTGATCACATGGTTGGTGGGGATAGGATTGGGGATGCAGACTGTAAACAATCATCCTAGTGCAAATATCAATGGTATGGAAGTTGGTCTGGATCACTGACTGACACATGTAAAACCCAGTGGAATTGCGGGTTGACCATGGGGGGGGGGGGAGAGAATGTGAATCATGTAACCATGGAAAAATATTCTAAAAAAAGAAAAGAAAACCCCGAGAGCTAGCTGTGTGCTGTTAGACAAGCCGCTAAGCTTCCATCATCTTTCTCAGTATCCTCAACTACAAAACAGAGATCATCAATCATACCCACCACGCCAGCTCGTTCTGAGGACCTGACTGGATCTTGACAAAGTGCCTCGTGCACAGTAGGCTCTAGAGAAACACTTATTCCCTTCTCTGCCCAACATTGACATTGGCAGCGCTTCTGGGGGTGGCACACGCCACACACTGTAGTTTCTTTTCAAAAAACCACCTTTCCCTTCCATCACAGAATCATACTGGATATTGGTTGCAAGGAAGAAGAGCAGCAAGGACTGGGCAATGGAAGTTAAATGACGAGTCCAGGGTCACACAGCTAGGAAGTATTTGAGGTCACATCTGAACTCAGAACCTCCCATGTCTAGGCCTGGCATTCAACCCACTGAGTCACCTAGCCACCTTCTCACTGTAGTTTCTCAGGCCTTCTCTGGGGAGAACTGCAGCATTAGCAGGCCACACGGACTGGGGCCCACCTCCCTCCTGGCCCTTCTCCCGCCCCAGTGCGTCGTCACATTCTTTGCTAAAATCCTGGCAACAAGAACCCTGGTGTCTCCCTGTTGCTCTGCCAGTCTGGTGAGCTTGTCAGGAAGGGAAATGTGGCTCAGCTGGCAGGACCTGTTCTCGCCAGCGCCTTGCTGTGGCTGCCACCTGCCCGCCCGGCCATGGTATTTCCCAAATGTCACCCTCTCCTAATGTCTTCTGCAGTGGTGGTGGCTGTTGGGCTCAGACTTCCTGCAGGGCAGTTCCCGCCCGCATCTCTTACCCACACGCCAGTGAGGGGCTGGCCGGAGGCCCTCCTCCCAGCACTGCCCCCCCCACCGGGCACTCTCATTTCCCCTTCCTTCGGTCTGCTCAGGCCCCGTGGGGTGGGGGGTCCCCAGGGCCAACCATCCCTTCCCTGGCAGGCCCCAGCTTTCCCAGATGGGGGTGGGAGGAGGCCTAATCCAGGAGCAGGTAGGATCCACCCAAGGGAGGCTGGCACGATTCAGACAGTGGGGCCAGGCTGTGGTTCTCCCAGAGAGTTCAGAGCCGCACAAACTTGTCTCCAACACTTTTTCCACCAGAAATACAAAGTCTCTGATGGAAGCAACTGGTTGAATCAGCAGCAAGGAAGGGGAAGGCAAAGGGCGTTTCCCGACTGCTGGATCCACCTTGGTCCCACCCAATCGATTCCCCCCAGTCCAAGCAACTAGAGAGCCCTGGATTCGAGGCTGGGCCCGCTTCGGGAGAGGAGCTGCAGCCAGCCGAGGATGGACAAAGGGATGATGAGCAGATTTCGGAAGGACAATGTAGGTCCTCCCCCACCTGGCCCTCCCCCTCCCCCTCCCCCTCCCCTAGAGCTTTCACTCCATTCTGAGATGGGGGGGGGGGGGGGCAGCCCATCGCTCTGCTGCCAGGAAAGATCAAAGTGCTCCTGCCAGGCCAGTCTGGGCCCAGGTGGGGCCTGGCGGGCATCCCTGGTGGACAGCTGAGGAAGCTCCGTCCAGCCCCAGGCTGGGGGGCATCTGCCAGGGCCGAGGGGCAACGAGGTCAGACGGCTGGGGAGGCCTGCGGGGTTGGGAGATCAGGCTGGCCGCCCTGGCAGCGGGGTTCCTGCCAGCTCTGCTCCACTCCCATAGTGGGGACTCCATTTCCCAGATGAGGAAACTGAGTCTGGGAGAATCTGAGACTGCCTGAGCCTAACGGCTGCAGCCTTCACACATCATTGGACCTCAGAGGGCAGATTAATCTAGGATCTGGGCCTCTCTGCAGGCAGCCTGACCCCCAAAGTGGGAAGGAGCAGCCCAGGGAATTTCTGGGGCCTGCCTGGGCTCCGCCTGCCCAGCCCAGCCCCAGCTAGTGTGGACTTGTGCTCCGCTGCTCCCTGAGTCAGCCTCCCGCTCCTCCCACCCATGCCCACGTCACACCCAGCAGCAGAGCTGGCACCAGCCTCAGTTTGGAGGTGAGGCCTGGGGCTGGGCCAAGAGGCCTCTTGGAGAGAATTCCAGAGCCCCCAAACCTGCCCAGGCCTGTCTCTGTCTGTGTCTCCCTTTTGCTGTCTCTCTCTGTGTCTCTGTCTATCTCTCCCTGTCTCTGTCTCTCTCCCTTTTGCTGTCTCTCTCTGTGTCTCTGTCTATCTCTCCCTGTCTCTGTCTCTCTCCCTTTTGCTGTCTCTCTCTGTGTCTCTGTCTATCTCTCCCTGTCTCTGTCTGTGTCTCCCTTTTGCTGTCTCTCTCTGTGTCTCTGTCTCTATCTCTCCCTGTCTCTGTCTGTGTCTCCCTTTTGCTGTCTCTCTCTGTGTCTGTCTCTATCTCTCCCTGTCTCTGTCTGTGTCTCCCTTTTGCTGTCTCTCTCTGTGTCTCTGTCTATCTCTCCCTGTCTCTGTCTCTCTCCCTTTTGCTGTCTCTCTCTGTGTCTCTGTCTATCTCTCCCTGTCTCTGTCTCTCTCCCTTTTGCTGTCTCTCTCTGTGTCTGTCTCTATCTCTCCCTGTCTCTGTCTCTCTCCCTTTTGCTGTCTCTCTCTGTGTCTGTCTCTATCTCTCCCTGTCTCTGTCTCTCTCCCTTTTGCTGTCTCTCTCCCTGTCTCTGTCTCTCTCCCTTTTGCTGTCTCTCTCTGTGTCTCTGTCTCTCTCCCTTTTCCTGTCTCTCTCTGTGTCTCTGTCTAGCTCTGTCACACAGCCTGAGGAGGAAAGCCCGCGGGGCTGTCTAAGATGGCCGCCCCCTGTCGGACAGAGGGTGGCAGCCGTACCAGCCCAGGACATGGGGGGGGGGGGGGAGGGTCCCAAAGGAGAAGGAGGAGAGAGCCGCAGCGCCCACCCTGAGCCTCTGGCCAGCACTTCCCTGCAGGTGCCGCCAGGCCGGTGCCCAGACAGGGGGCGGAGGCCACTTTGACCCTGAGCTCCCTCCTGCTAAGCCCCGAGGGAAGCGTCGACTCCCTGCCCACCGCGGCCGCCTCTAATAAGCGGGCACCTCCCAGCCGGCCGTCGGGCTTCCGGAAGTGTCCCGCCCCTCCCCCCAGAGGCCGGGCTGTCAGCAGGAATTCCACCTTAAGGCGGGGAGGGCTCCCCCTCCCTCCCCCCAGGTGTCCCCGCCCCCAGGTGAGCTCAGGCCTGGGCGGGCCCTGCTGGCCGTCTCCCAGCCTCCGTGGGCTCCCGGGCAGGCGCGGCCGGCTGGCAGGGACCGAGCCAGAGGAGGAGGCGGCCATGCGGGACGGGGAGCCCCTCTGAGCCCCGCGGCCGTCACCATGCAGGACGGTAACTTCCTGCTGTCGGCCCTGCAGCCCGAGGCCGGGGTCTGCTCCCTGGCGCTGCCGTCGGACCTGCAGCTGGACCAGAGGAACAAGGAGGCCCTGGAGACGGAGCGAGAGCGGCTGAAGGTGGCCCGGGTGCAGGAGCAGGTCCGGGCCAGGATGCTCCAGCTGGGCCAGCCCTCGAGGATCAACGGCGCCCTGCCCGACTCTGCGGACGGCGCCCGAGGTACCAGCTGCTGCCCGCCTGCCGCCGGGGAGGGGGGGCTCGGCTCCGGGGCCGAATGAGGCGGGCCGCAGCAGGCTGGACGCCTCCACTCCGGGCTCGCTCTCCGCCTCAGCCAGGGGCGGGGTGGGGGGATGGAGCTCCCGGGGGTCCCTGCGCCCCCCCCCCCCAGCCCCAGCCAGGCTTAGGAGGCTCCGCCCCCAGGGGGCGGGGCCTGGCCGGCTCCGCTCAGCCTTCTGGAGGAGATGCGGCCAGGAGTGGTCCCTGGGGCTGCCCCCTGCCCCACGGGGATGCCCTTGCTGGGCCGCCATGGGGGGGGGGGGCGGCGGCACCCGGCAACGGCCTCCGGCCCAAGCTGGGCCCCGGTCTCTGACCTCGTCTGCCCGCCCTCTTCCCCGTCCCCGTTCACGCGGGCACGCCCAGAGGCAGGTGAGGAACAGGTCTTTACAGGAAGTCCCGGCCCCGGGACCGCTCCCTGCCCTGGGAAGGAGGCCCCTCCCGCTGCCGGCGGCCCTCTCTGGGGCCCGCGGAGCCCTCAGCTCGGGAACTTCCACGCTAGGCAGCCTGGGAAAGCCGGGGGCCTGGGCCGTCGGGCACCTCCTCCTGCCCTAATGGGGTGACCTCCTCCCTAGGGGGGAGGAAAGAGGCGCCCAAATATGGGCATTAATTACAGTTTGTAAAACGCATCGGGGTGGCCCCCCGGCAGCCCCGCCAATTAGGCGGGCGGCTCCCCTTTGGGGGGAGCCTCTCTGGCGTCAAGGGGTTAATCTCCCCACCCAGGAAGCCTCATTAACCTGGGCTGGCGGGGCCTGCGGCCTGGGAAGGCCCGTGTGAGCTGTCTCTGAGCAGGCAGCAGGGGGATGCCCGGTGGGCCCTGTAAGTGCTCCACCCCCAGGCAGGGCAAGGGCTCCCTGCCACCACCCAGGCATCTCATTAGACCACCAAGTGTTTGGGAAGTCCGTGGCATGTGCCAAGCACTGGGCCAGCCCCCTCCCCTTGGAGGCTTGGAGAAGGAGCCGGACCAAGGTGCTGTGGTCAGAAAGGGCTCTCAATGCCAGCTGTGTGTGTGTGGGGGGGGGGGGGCTTCTGGCCACAGACTCAAGCCACAGCGAGGTGCCCTACGGAAAGGAAGCTTCTGGGGATCCCAGGAGAGGAGGGCCTGGCTGCTGGCCTGGGGCCTCTCCACACGCCTGGCTCAGGTGGGGGCCGGCCTCACAGATAGGATCTCCCAAGATGGAGCCCACATGAGCCTCGTCACTCCAGGGTAGGCCAGGTAGAAAAGGGCTGGCCCCTTTCTCTGCCACTGAACATTCCCACATGCCATGGACTGGGTCACTGGAGTAGTCTGCCATTTCCTTCTGAAGCTTGTTTTGACAGAAGAGGAAACTGAGGCAAACAGGGTACAGGGACTTGGCCAGGGTCACACAGCTAGGAAGTGCCTGAGCCTAGACTGGAACTCACAAAGATAAGTCTTCCTGACCTGTTCCCTGTGGCACCCCCTAGCTGCCCCTTGGGGCTCAAGGCCCTTCACCATCCAGGTAGCCCTCTGGACGTGCTCCAGGGGTTCAACATCCTCTCCAAAAGGAAGCCAGCTGCAGGAACAGTGAACCTGGGGACCACGAATGGCCCACGTGGTTTTTAACCTTCGTGTTGGCGAGCCTTTGCATCTTTCCCTCTCGAGTTTGAGCAGCTGCCGAGGAGGTCTTCTCTATCCTGGCCCCGTCCCCCCAGTCCTGGGAGGTTTGCTAGTTGGATGCACCGGCCCTCTGTGCCTTTGCTCGGAGGCCCTCCACCCTGACACAAAGCCGTGGAAGAACCCACTGATTGTTTCCCTTTCCACAAACTAGGTGAACCCTTCCAACAGCCTGGAAATGAGCTCAGTGCTGGCTTGAGCCATGACGATTCTTCTGCTTCCCTTTCTGTCTGTTGCCCAACTGTCTCTTCCACAATCTTTTCTGGAATCTGTCCAGGAAGCCAAGTCCAGTTAGCCTACAGACTCCAGGGGCTCCCCTTTTGGGATAAGCAAACCTGCATTTGTCCTTCTGCAGTGCAGGGCCCCCTCCTTTAGGAAGTCTTCCGTGATCTTCCAAAAGTCACTGACACTGGCTCATCCAGGGCAGGAAGAGGCTGTGTCCTTACTGTCTTGGGGAGAACTCCCGGGCAGCCCTTTTTGGTTAGCTGGCACTGCTCCATCCACCCTCCATCCACCACGAGCAAAGGTCTCGTCCCTTCTTTTTTCTCCCAAGGGAGCTTAAATCAAAACAAAGCCTTCCGTCGTCTTGGCAGCCTCAGCTCATGCTGAGATTTGGCACACCTCCTGCCATTTGTGTAGGACACGGGAGTTCCACACTCTCCAGTTTGCCCACTCTCATTGCTGTCTTCTGGACAAACTCTTGACATCCCCAGTTTCTCTCCTCGTTGGAATTTCTTTTTGGATCTTCAGAATTTCATTCCTGGTCACTTTCCCCCCTCCAATGACTTGCTTAGCACAGTACCTCACACAGGGCAGTGGGTAAATGCAAGGTGACTGTCTGCAGCCAGGGAGCTCCTCGGGGATAGGGACCGCCTTTTCCCTTTCTTTCTATCCCCAACCTTTCCACAGTAGCTGGGCACTTTGTAAATGCTCACTAACTCCTGACTTGATTTCCCCATTGTGTTTTAGCCCCAGACTCCCTCCCATCTGTTCTTCTCTCAGAAACCTGGGGAGATCGTAGCTGCCCCTCTCTGCAGGGACTCTAGGAAAAGTGGGCCACTCTCTCCATCTGTCCCGGGAAAGTCATCTCTCGGTGTGGCCGCTTTTGGAAGGGCGGAAGGAAAGGCTTTGGATGAAGAGGGGCGCCAGTGTTGAGTTCGGCAGGAAGCTCTTAGAGGTGGGGTGCTGAGGGGGGGCATTCCAGGGATGGCGACCCCCTCAGAAAAGGGGCAGAAGGGAATAGGAGAGGCCTGAGGATGTGCTGCTGCTCCCTGCTCCCCCTGGGAGAAATCACTTCGTTCCCTCCATATGTTTCCTCTTGTGCACGGTAGCAGGTTGAGACCACGGGGCCCTGAACATCCTTCCAGCTCCAGCTCCAGCTCCAGCTCTAGCTCTAGCCGTGCTAAAAGGGAATGGGAGGCAAGGGGAGCCACGTGAAGTAATCCAGGAGACTTTGAGCTGGGCCAGGCCCAGGGGGCTGCATTCTTCCTGGAGGAATTGGGTTGGGGCAGGGAGGGGGGAGTGTGGTCAGACCCACGCCTTGGGAAAATTCCAGCGTTGACCGGTGAGGGAGGGATTGGAGAGGGGAGACAAGGAGGAGCCACGTCAGAATCTGTGCAACAGTCCAGCTGTGAGGTGATGGGAACCAGCAAGACTTGGCAACGATGACATCTGAGGTGTGAGGGAGAGGAGAAGAAGGAAGGTGGCCCAGAAGGACGGTGGCATCAGTCTAGGGAACAGTGGCTTTAGGGAGGAAATAGGGTTCTGCTACGGATGTGCTGGATTCAAGATTAGAGTCAGGAGCTGGTCTGCAAGGAGGGAAGGGATGTGAGGAAGCGGAAGCAGGCGATTAACTGGAGTCCGTCAGAAAGGGAAGAAGGATCCGAGCTGAAGGCTGGCGTAGAGGGCTGGTAGGGAAGGAGCTGGCATGAAGGGGAGCTCCTGAAGGAGAGAGGCAGGAGGCGAACCGCTGGGCTGGGCTACGGTGTGGAAGGGATCGGGCTGGTGGCCTCCATTTTCTCAGCAAAATATCTAACAATCGAGGTCCTTGAGGGCTTGGAGGGGCTTAGAAGCTTGAAGAGCTGCCCCAGAGGCATTCAGCAGCACCCATGGGGGGAGGAGGAAGAAGGCTGTCCATGGGTGGTGGAGTTGGGCCAGGTGCGAATGGCTCAAGTTCCCCAGGGCCAGACCCTTAGGGGGAGAAGACCTCCGAGAGTTGGGCTGGCCAAGCTGAGGGCAAGACTGTGCAGGGCCCAGGGGAGAGGTGCCCCCCATGGCACAATGTGGCCCCAGCAATGAGCCTGAGTTGAAGCTGAGGGTGCCAGAGGGCACGTCCTCGGGCACCCAGAGGAAGAGGGAAAGGGCATTAGGCGCATACTGGAAGAAAGGGAGGCCACTGGGACCATCCGTGCTACTGCGAGTGTGGCTGGCAGAGAGCGAGCGGAGCTCCTGCTGGGGGTGATCGGGAAGAGGACGGTCTCCCCACACTGCCCCCCCTGCTGCTGCCAGCCTGTGGGGTCACACACTCCCCAGAGCACAAGTGAGGACAGAAAGAGAGGAGCAGGGGGCAGCTGGGTGGCTCAGTGGATAGAGAGCCAGGCCTGGAGGCAGGAGGTCCTGGATGCCAATCACATGCTTCCTAGCTGGGTGACCCTGGACAAGTCCCTTCACCCCCATTGCTCAGCTCTTCCTGCTCTTGTGCCTTGGAACCTGTACAAAGTATTGATCCTAAGAAGGAAGGGAAGGGCTCTTAGCAAGGAAGAAGGGAGCACTGGGAGAGAAGGAGATGGGGGGGACCATGGGACACCCCAGAGGACGAGGGGCTTGGCCAAGGGAACCAGAGTGGCGTGGGGGGAGGGGCAGCCCAAGTAGCAGAGAAGCAGGGCCCTGTGGCAAAGGATGAGGACCTCAGAGGAAGGGGCTCTGTGGGCAAAGATGCCAGCCTGGGCATCGCAGCCGCTCGAAGTGGTAAGCCATTGGTGCCAGTTAGTTCCTTTGCTTCCTCCCAAGCCAGCGGGGGCCAACGGCCTCCATCCCCCTGGGCTCAGGTGCCGCCTGGCAGGTTGGGCAGGGCTGAGGGTGGCGCCTGGAGAAGGCAGTCAAGGGAGGCCCCATTTCAGTGGGCTAAGGGGAGGGAGGGGCATCTCAGGCCTCGGACCAGCCTGGCAAGGGTTGAGGGAGAGGAGCTGGGAGAGGTAGGTTGGGACCAGACTAGGTGGGTGGAGGGCCTTGAATGCCAAACCAAGGAATCTTATTATGAGATTTTTAATCCAAGTGGTGGCAGCCGGCCAGCCTCGGGCTGTAGGGAATCGCTGGCTGCCTGGAGCTCCAGGCAGGTGCCCCTTCGGTTCACTGCCTGCCAGGGTGGGTGTGGGGGGGGACCTCCTTGGGAGGGAGAGGAGGGAGCTGAGGGTGACTCGGGGGTGGGGGTGGGGGCATGACCAGTGGGCCCCACTGGGTGCTGAGGGTGCCAGGCAATGGCTGCCCAGAGCCCAGGGGAGGTGTGTGCCTACCTGTCTGCCCCTCCCCCGCAGGTGTCTCCAGGACTCAGTTCCACACCCTGCAGCCCGCCTCGTCGGCCGGCTTCAGCTCGCGCTCCCAGGGCCTGAGCATGGACAAGAGCTCGGTAAGCCTTTCCTCGGGGGCTGGGGGGAGGGCTGCCGCGGCCCGGCCCCGCCCCGCCCCGCCTCACCTCCTCCCTCCCCCCGCCCCTGTCCTGCAGACTTTCCGGCCCATCTCCAAGCCCGCCTTTGGGGCGCCCGCCTGGTCCTCGCGCTCCGCCGTGGACCTGAGCTGCGGCCGGAGAGCCAGCTCGGTGCACAACGGAGGGGGCACCTATGGGTCCGCGAGCTACCTGGGCGCCCAGCCGGCCGCGCTGCCAGCAGCCCCCAGGCCCGTCTCCTACCACGAGCGCGCGGGCCCCGGCTCCAGGGCCGACTACGACACCCTCAGCCTGCGCTCTCTCCGCCTGGTGCCCGGCGGCCCAGCCGGAGGCCTGGACGACCGCTACAGCGTGGTGTCCGAGCAGCTGGAGCCGCCGGCCGGAGCGGCCTACCGGGCCTTCGCTTACGAGCGCCAGGCGAGCTCCGCCCCCAGCCGGACGGGGGGCCTGGATTGGGCCGACGCCGCCGCCGACGGGCCCCCGGGCCGGCCCATCCGCGCCCCGGCTATGCGGACCCTGCAGCGCTTCCAGAGCAGCCACCGAAGCCGGGGGACGGCGTCATCCGTGGGAGCCGGCGGGGGGCTGGAGCACGTGGCCCGAGCCCCGTCGGTGCGCAGCCTCAGCCTGGCCGACTCCGGCCACCTGCCGGACGTGCGGGGCCTGGACAGCTATGGGGGGCACCGGACTCTGCAGCGGCTGAGCAGCGGGTGAGCCCCGGGAGGGAGCCGGGGGTGCGGGGGAGCCTGGGGCCGCCCCTCCCCTCCGCACGCTCACGCCCCGCCCCGCCCCGCCAGGTTCGACGACATCGACCTCCCCTCGGCTGTCAAGTACCTCATGGCCTCGGACCCCAACCTGCAGGTGCTGGGCGCCGCCTACATCCAGCACAAGTGCTACAGCGACGCGGCCGCCAAGAAACAGGTGCGGGCGGGGCGGGCGGGGCGGGGAGGGGGCCGGCCGGAGCCAGGCCCTAACCGGCGGTGCTCCGTGCCCAGGCCCGCAGCCTCCAGGCCGTGCCCAAGCTGGTGAGGCTCTTCAACCACGCCAACCAGGAGGTGCAGAGGCACGCCACGGGGGCCACTCGGAACCTCATCTACGATAACGCCGACAACAAGCTGGCGCTGGTGGAGGAGAACGGCATCTTCGAGCTCCTGAGGACGCTGCGGGAGCAGGACGACGAGCTGCGCAAGAACGTCACCGGTCAGCCCCGCCCCGCCCCGCCCCGCCCCGCCCCCAAACTGCCGGCCCCGGGAGTGACCCCGGCCCTTCCTCTGCCCGCAGGAATTCTCTGGAACCTGTCATCCAGCGACCACCTGAAGGACCGCCTGGCCCGAGACACCCTGGAGCAGCTGACGGACCTGGTGCTGAGCCCGCTGTCGGGCAGCGGGGGGCCGCCCCTCATCCAGCAGAACGCCTCGGAGGCCGAGATCTTCTACAACGCCACGGGCTTCCTCAGGTGCGGGGCGGGGCGGGGCGGGGCGGGGCCCAGCGCAGGGGGCGGGGCTCAGGCGGCAGAACTGCCCCTGAGAGAGCCCCATTTCCTTGTCCCAGGAACCTGAGCTCCGCCTCGCAGGCCACGCGGCAGAGGATGCGCGAGTGCCACGGCCTGGTGGATGCCCTGGTCACCTACATCCATCATGCGCTGGACGTGGGCAAGTGTGAGGACAAGGTCAGCGGGGCCTGCGTCAGGGAGGGCCCGCCCCGCCCCCGTCCCCGTCCAGCCCCGCCCCCTCCAGCCCTGCCCCTGGCTGTGAGCTCCTAACCCTCCCCATCCCCCAGAGCGTGGAGAATGCTGTGTGTGTACTCCGGAACCTGTCCTACCGCCTCTACGATGAGATGCCGCCATCCGCGCTGCAGAGGCTGGAGGGCCGAGGCCGCGGGGAAGCCGGGGCCGGGAGGCCCGGGGAGGTCGTCGGCTGCTTCACCCCCCAGAGCAGGAAGCTGCGGGAGGTGGGTCGGGAGGGTTCTCCTCACCGGGGAAAGTGAGGCAGGTAGAAAGAAGTCTGAGGAGCCCGGGCAGGACCAAGGTGTAGTCCGGGGGGGCTGGGGCGGGGCTTCCCGGGCTCACGGCCCCTCGTGTGCCCCCAGCTGCCCCTGGCCACGGATGCTCTGACCTTCGCTGAGGTCTCCAAGGACCCTAAGGGGCTCGAGTGGCTCTGGAGCCCCCAGATTGTGGGGCTCTACAACCGGCTCCTTCAGCGGTGTGAGCTGAACAGACACACGACTGAGGCTTCGGCCGGAGCCTTGCAGAACATCACCGCTGGAGACCGGAGGGTGAGGCCCGGGGGGATCCGATGGCAGGGAGCACGGGAGCCGCGGGCCGCGAGCGCCCCCTGGCGGAGTGCAGGACCTCCTGCCCTGGGGGGAGCGCAGCCCGCAGAGCCCTCAACCCTTCCTTGCCCCTCAGTGGGCAGGTGTGCTGAGCCGCCTAGCCCTGGAGCAGGAGCGCATCTTGAACCCCTTGTTGGACCGAGTTCGGACAGCCGATCATCACCAGCTGCGCTCCCTCACTGGCCTCATCCGGAACCTGTCACGGAACGCTCGGAACAAGGATGAGATGTGTGAGTCTCCTGGGATTTCCCGTTGGGGGGGCCTCCTCACTCTGGGCAACGGGGTGGGGGGGCAGCCCCTCTGACTTGTGCCCTCTGGTCCTGAGGGAGGTAGCCACCAAGGTGGTCAGTCACCTGATCGAGAAGCTGCCGGGGAGCGTGGGAGAAAAGCCGCCTCCCGCCGACGTGCTGGTCAACATCATCGCGGTGCTCAACAACCTGGTGGTGGCCAGCCCCATCGCGGCCCGGGACCTCCTCTACTTTGATGGTCTCCGAAAGCTCGTCTACATCAAGAAGAGGCAGGATGGGTGAGTACCAGCCCCCAGCGGAGGAGCGGAAGACCGGAGCTTCGGGGGCTTCTGGGACTAACTCCCGGCACCCTCCCCAACAGGCCCGACAGTGAGAAGGCCTCCCGGGCTGCCTCCAGCCTTCTGGCCAACATGTGGCAGTACAGCAAACTCCACCGGGATTTCCGGGCGGTACGTGAGCACGTGCTGAGCACGCTGAACTCTAGCCAAGACGAGGGAGGAACAGGGAGGGGGCAGGATGCCGCTGTTGGGCCCCATTAACTCATCCTTCTCCGTATTGCAGAAAGGCTATCGGAAGGAGGATTTCCTGGGTCCATAAACAATCGGAAGACGAAGAGTTCTATTGGGGGGCAGCGTTAATGAATGCCCCCCCCAAGCTGCAAGGGACTATCTTGGCTTGGCTCTGCCCTTGCCTCGTGGCTCCTGGCCAGGTCTGGCCTCTTGGCCCCTGGCACTGCCATTTTGGGTGGAGCATGGAAGCAGGCTGACTGCTTACAGGATGGGCAGGGGGGGGCAGGCACCAAGAACAGGTCCTGGCTTCAGGGTGAGCCTGGCTATCGGGACGGGGCAAGAGCCCCTGGCTTCTGGGTGTTGGGATGCTTGGGAATCCTTTGGTGTTTCAGGGTCCCCCAGGGCCCCGGCCAGTGCTTGCTAAAGGAAGTGGCTGGAAGCAGCCAGACAAGCACACACACATCACAGCGGGCTGAAGGGCCGGGGGGGGGGGGGAGCACAATAAAGGAGGCATTGCTCTGCTAGCTGTTTGCTTTGCATTCTCTGGGACTCACCAGAAGAAGCTGGGCTTGGTGAGGGCCCCCCATGAGACGCGGCCCCTAGCGATCCCCCTGAAGTCAGAGCTACCACCGTGGGGCTCTGCTCTAGCGAGATGTGGTGGTTACCCCCCCCCCCCCGCCACACACACACACACACACACACACACACACACACACACACACACGCTCGCTCACAAAGGATGAACAGAGCTCTGGACAAGCAGGGAGAGGGGCCGCAGAGCTCGACTCCCCACCCCCACCTCAAGCAAGAGCTGGTGCTCAAGTCCAAAGAGGGGAACGTTCACTTTATTGTGAGAAAACAGGAACAGGAGGGAGTCCTGGGTTCGAGGACCCCAGACCGAACCATCCTGTGGTTCTCGGTGGCCCCACGCCCAGGCACGGAACCTGGGGGATTCCCGATTTCAAGCTGGAAGGCCAATCTCATTCTACAGCACAAGAAACGGAGGCAGCAGCGTGCTTGGGAGGGAGGAGGTCCTGGGAAGTCCTGGGCGGCCTACACGTCGTCTTCAGTTACCAGGCAGTAGAAGTCAGTCCGGGCGCCATAGTTGCGAGAGCCCAGGTCAGAGACATCGAGTTCATTCCGCTGCGATTCCCCACGAGGAGCCGGGAGGCCCGGCAGCTGGGGGCCTGGGTTCAGGCGTGGCGGGGGGACGTCTTTAAAGATGGGCCCCCTGACACCTGTGGAGAGGCGAGGTCAAGGAGACAAGCCGGCCCGGGCCGGGAGAGAGGAGGCCCGGCAGCAGGCTGGGCCAGGGCCTGCTTCCTGCCTTGGAGGGCCTCCCCGGCCAGGTGGGCCAGGGCGACCGCGCACTCGCGCCCGCGACATCGGGTGCACCAAGACCTGGCGCGGAAGAGACTCCTCCCGTCCAAAGGGCCCAGCAGGGGCTCTCACCCAGGTCTCCCTCGGGGTCGGGGTCCGGGTCGGGGCCGGGCCTGCCCTCCAGGAAGCCGCCGTGGAGGGTCAGCATAGGGTCCTTGTCCTCCTGCAGCTGGGTCTGCGGATCGCCCCTCAGGGCCCTGTAGTGCACCTTGCGTGGCAGGGCCAGGCGCAGCTCCTTCCAAAAGTCAGAGGAGGGCGTCTGCAGGGGCACAGGCGGCCTCAGATATTGGCGAGCCTTGGCCTCGGAGGGCTTGAGCGACTGGCCCAGGGTCACACCGCCAGGAGGGGTCTGAAGCCAGATCCGAGACCAAAGCCAGGGGGTGAGGGAGTTCCCGAGGCACTCCCAAGTGTGGAGGCCAAATGGTACGTCACAGGGTCCAAGGACGGCCCGTGGCCTCCATCGCCGCCTCCCCGGCCTGCTCTGCCTCTCACTGTCCAGGGAGCCCCCCCCCCCAGCCTCACCCCGGAAGGACCGGGTGCCCCTCCCCCCCTACCACAGAGCCCGGCCTCCACAGCAGCAGGGTCACGAGGTGTCGGTGCTGCCGAAGCAGGCGGAGAGCAGGGTGGGAGGGGCTCCGGCTCTGGCCCTCGAAGGCGATGAAGATGGGCTTTCGGGACAGCTCGAGGAGTCTCCACAGGCCTTCCCTGCAGCGGCCAGAGGGAGGGGCGGGCGTTCAGGTGGGGAGGTCCGAGAGGCCGCCCGCCCGCTCAGAGCTCTCCCAGCCCGCCGGTACCAGTACCTGAAGGTGTGTCGGCACCAGGCCTGGGCCAGGAAGGTGTCTGAGAGAACCACGATGAGGCGCCGGCAGCGGCTAAGATTCATGATCAGATCCGCGGAGGGTTCTGGGGGGCGAGAGGAGAGGAGAGCCTGGCAGGGAGGCGGAGAAGTGCCTCAGGGGAGCCCATCCCAGAAGGCCCTGGGCGGAAGGAGGGGCCTCCCTGCGCAGCCCCTTCTGCTCTGGTACCCGAGTTGGGGAGGACATCTCTGTCGTCAAGGAGGAGCTTGTAGCCATGGCGATTCTCCAGCTGAGGTTTCAGGATGAAGTTCACAAACTTCCTGTCCTCGGGAGAGCAGGTGTAAGAGATGTAGGCGTCGTAGAGCTTCCCGTCTGGGTATGGCAGGGAGGAGGGGAGGAGAGGGAGGGGGGAAGGGGGAGAGGGAGGGGGGAGGAAGGAGGTGAGGGAGGAGGAGAGGAAGGGAGGGGGGAGAGGGAGGAGGGAAGGGGAGAGGGAAGAGGGAGGGGGAGAGAGGGAGGGAGGGGGGAGGGAGGAGGAGGGAGAGAGGGAGGAAGAAACAAGTATCTATTAAATGTTTTCTACAGACACTGTGGCTAAGCACTTTACAGATATTACTTCATTATCGGATCCTTGCAACAACCCTGGGAGACCGGTGCTTTCACACTTAAGGAAACTGAGGCAGACAAAGGTGAAGCGATGGGCTCAGAGCCACGCAGCTGGTAGGGGTCTGAGACTGGAACTCGGAGCTTCCTGCCTCCCACCCCCCAGTTCCGCCCCGCCCCCGCTCACCGTTCATCTCCACGTCCCCATACTTGTCTCGGTACCAGAGCAGCACCCGGAGGCGACATCTCACGTAGAGCAGAGCAGCCAGCAGCAAGACGAGCAGGACCAGCAGGGAGGCCAGAACAGCCAGGATGTGGCCTGCAGGGTCTGCGGAGGGGGACAAGGGGCCGTCCTGGAGCCGGGCGCTTCCAAGGCGGTGCTGGGTGGGCCCTCGGGCGCCAGCCCCCCTACCTGTCTTCTGCAGCGTGAAGGTGGCGCTGAGATTGCGCAGGGAGCAGCTCAAGGCGCCATAGTCCTGGGCGCTCGTCAAGTTGGCCTCCAGGACGCTGGACACGAAGCCTTGGGACGCGTTGGCTCCGCCCCTGAGGACACCCATGGGAGGGGCCAGGTAGGGAGGGTCCTGGCTCCTCCCTGACGTTCTGCCTCCATCCCAGGGGCCTCCCCTCCCTCCAGCCCCAATCCAGGCTGGGCTGCCTCTCCCTGGGGCTGGGGGAGGCTCAGCATTCTTACCAGAAGACCTCCCGGATGTCATAGAGGCTGTGGTTCCCCAGCAGGTGGCCGTCCTTCAGCCACTGGACGGTGGGGGGGCAGCGGGCCTCGAAGGCCACCGAGAACGTGCAGTTCAGCGTGACGGAGCTGCCCAGGGCTGGCGCCAGAACCTGATCCTGCCCAGGGCTGAGGGCGGTGGGGGCCGCCGTGCAGAGATCTGTGGGGAAGAGGCCGGCATGAGGCCAGGGACAGCCTTGGAGACCCCGCTCCGTGGCCCCTCTCTCCCGTGGCCCGTTGGTGACACGGTCACAAGCCTGGGCCCCTGGTCCAAGCCCCACCTGCCTGCTGCCACGGGCCAAAGGGCGCTGGGAAGCCCCCCCCCCCCCCCAGCCTGGCCCTCCGGAGGCCGCAGGAGGAGTTTCCTCCCTTCCTCAGGAAGTGGGGCGGCCCAGGCCTACCTGCCATGGCTGCCGGCTCTGCCCGGGGAAGGAAGGCGGCCAGTCAGACCCTGCAGAGGCAGAGGAGCGGACGCTGCACCCAGGGGAAGGGAGCCAGCGGCCGCCTGGGCCTGACCTCTGCCCCTTCCGGAAGGCGGGCGGCGGGCGGGCGGGGGAGCCCTTGGGTGGGCTGGATCTCGCCTCTCCCTCTGGCTTCCTGGCTCCCCGCTCACATCCTCTCCTCGGGTGAAACCCCACCCAGACACTGTTAGCCCCTGGCGGGCCCCACGGAGCCCCGAGGCCCGGCGCCCCCCACCCCTGCGGCTCCCTGGGGCGCGGCGGGGGAAGGGCGGCTCCGGACGGAATCCACAGGCCGCTTTCCTGTTTGGGCCCAGATCCGGCTGGGTCCGGCGCGGGCGGGAAGCTCCCGAGGAGGCACCCCTCCCCCTCCCTCCCCCTCCCCCAGGCCCAGGGCCTCGGCCCGACGGCTCGGCTCCTCACCCCCCGGGCCGGGGGCAGACCTGACTCCCGAAGTCCGTCTCATGGCTCTCCCGGCTCCCTCTTCCCGGGGCGGGCAGTTCACTCCCTCCTCACCTGGACAGGTGCGCAGCAGAGGCGGCGGCGCGGTAGCGGCGGCGGCAGGTGCGGCTCCGCCCTCCCCCGGGCCCAGAGAGGGGAGGGGCAGGCTCCAGGCGGACCTGCCCCTCCCCCCGCCCCCAGAGGAGGGGGGATCCTCCGGCCGGCCTGGGGCTCCGCGAAGCCAGAGCAGCTCCTCCATTGGTGCCGGCTCTGCCTTCTCTGGGGAGGCCGGCCCGGGCGGCCCCGCCCCTAGGGAGAGGGTCAGGTGACGTATCCAGGGTCACCCAGCCAGGAAGTGGCTCCCAGAGAGATGGGCTGTGAGTGGTGGCGGGTTGTTGGGATCCCCGGCGTCTGCTGTGTACTGCGCTCCCTCCCCTTCTCGGGCTCCCGTGGTTCCCTATTACCCCCAGGAGAAAAGCCGGTCTCCCGCCTCCCCGCGCCCAGCAGGCCACGTCCCCGAGAGGCAGCACAATCGGCCGTCCGGAAGCTAAAACCACGCCTTCCTTCGAGGCCTGGTTCTGGGGAGCCCCGCCCGCCCAGTAGCCCCTGGCCGAGTCAATTCCCCTCGGCCTCAATGTTCCCTTCTGCCAAACAGGAAGAATCGCTAAGGCCGGGAGGCAGGCGGGACGTCCTAGTTGGAAAGTGCTTTGGGGCGCTCCCTCAGCTTCCCCCCTCATTTGCATAGGGCTCTCCTCATTGGTGGAGATCGATGACTCGGAGCTCGGCACCTCGCGGCACCCCCCCCCCCGGACGGCGCCGCCTAGAGCCCGAAGACCCGCTTCACCGAAGGGACCTCGTCCGTGCCCCTTGGGCTCGGCGGGCCAAGGATCCTGGGGCGCTTTGCCATTGCCTGCGGCGGCTAAGTGGTCCAGGGACTTGCCCGGCCTATCAGGGCGCCACCTAGCGGCTCATTCGCTCTCGAGAAGCCGGAAGTCTTGCTCCCGGGAGTTTAGAAGCAAAATGGTGCCGCTCGGCATTCCGGGAGCCCAGCGAGGGCCTGTCCCCGGCCTCTTCCTGCGCCGCTTCGATGCCCTCCAGAAGCCGAGGCCGACTCCCGGCCAGCCCCCCCTCCCCGGTCTGCGGCCCGAGTGGGCCCCAAGCCCAGCAGAGGGAGTGGGGCCAGTGGCCGAGGCCTTGCCCCACTGCCGCTGCGCATCTCCGTGGGGGGAGGGGGGAAGGTGCCGACCCTGCTCTGGCTGCACCCAAGGGTGCCCTTCGTGGGGCCTCCACGCCCTCCTCATTCTCGCACTCAGACCCGAGCTTTAAAAAATGGCTTTATTATGGGATGCAGAACAGGGAGAAGAGGGTTGGCACCCAGGGACCCCTCGGAGGGAGGGGTGCCCCATTTCCCAGGCCCCCAGCTGGGCACCCGCACCGGGCAGAGGCCGCTTTGGGCACCCTTAGGTGCGTCCAACCCTCCTTCCGGCCTCTACACGTCTGTGACTCTGGAGCTGAGGCTGTGGAGAACAGAGAAGAGGGGAGGGAAGGGGGAGGCTGAGGGGGGCTCGCACATTGGGGCACCCCCACCCCGAGGGAGGGGCCAGAGGGGGGGTCACCTACCGCAGTTTCTCACAGAGATTCTCAAATTTGTCCTCCAGGACTGTGTTTTTCACTGACTGGGGCACATCCGGGACAAACCAGGCAGCCACGAGCTTCCCGCACAGGGCCACGTGCTGAGGGTGGGAGGGGTGGGTCAGGGTGTGTCGGGGCGCCCCCCCCCCCGCGCCCCCGCCCCCAGCCTGCCTCACCTCAAAGAGGATGAGGAAGGCCAGCCTGCAGGCCAGGAGGAACCAGAAGTGCGCCGAGTGCTTGTATTCCACCTGGTCTCGGTAGTCCCGGTACCTGGGAGAGAGGCGGTCTGAGGGGGCCAGGAGCCCCGCCCCGCGCACACCCCCTCCGGGCCCTGGCCCTGGTGCTGACCTACCTGCACTGGGTCACGTTCTCCCGCCCCAGGCTCGGAACCGGGTCCTGGTAGTCGGCGGTGTGGAACACGGACAGGCTGTGGTTCACGTACCCGGTCAGACAGCTGCGGGGGGGGGGGGGGGCCGGTCATTTCCTGCTGGGCTCCGCGTCCCCCCCAGCAAGCCGCGCCCCGCCCGCCCGCCCGGCCCGCTCACTCGGCCGTGGCGTTGGCCGGCCGGCTGCAGGGCCCGTACAGGTGCCTGTACACGAGCCGCGGGATGAACTCGGACGTGAAGGAGATGATCATCCCGTTGGCGATGACCGCCAGCACCCCGATGGCCTCGAGCACCAGCAGCCAGGTCCCTGCGGGGGGCGGGGGGCGGGCGGCCGGGTGAGGGGCGGCTCGGCCCCCGCCCCCGCCCGCCCCCCCGCGGAGCCGGCCGCACCGATGTCCTTGGCCTTCCGCGGCACCAGGCGGCGCTGCAGCCGCACCATCTTGATGGCGTCCAGGCGGATCTCTATGAGGTTGCTGAAGAGCGCCAGGAGCGGGGCCAGCGGGAAGGCGGCCACGAAGATGGTGGTGAAGCCGTACTGGATCACTGCGCGCCCGGGCGAAGCTGCTCAGCTCGGCCTCCGCGGCTGCTCTGGCCCCCCCAGCCCCCCCCCCAGCGCCAGGCGCCCCTGAGCGAGCCCCGCCCCCCGCCCCGCCCCCACGCACTCATCTCCATGAATTCGTCAAACAGGCTGAAGACGTTGACTTGGTTGAGGCAGTAGTTGTGCAGCCACTGCTCCAGGCTCGGCTCTGCCGGCCTCCTGGCCTGGGGACACTCTCGGACCCTCCTGAGGCGGACCTTCAGCCACCTGGGGGGCGGGTCAGGCGTCGGGCCGCGCCGGAGGGCCCCAGGGAGGGGGGGGCGGGGGGGCACTCACGGGCTCAGGTACTCCACGCAGTTGCTGAGGGTCTGCTTCAGGCCCATGATGACGGCCATTTGTACAAACAAGTCCATCATGCAGCCGCTCGGGTGGCACTGGCAGAGGCAGGGGGCGGCCCTCAGGGGGAGCAGCTCTCCTCGCTCGGCCCTTTGTTCTCCATCGCCCGAGCCCACCGAGAGCCCCTCCACCAGGGAGCCCTCCTGGACTGCCTTTAATGGACAGACACTGAATCTCCCTCCAGGGCCCCCTTGGGGAGGAGGCCGGGCCCACACTGACCTCTTCCAGCCTCCACTGGCCACCGATCCGGACCTGGTTCCCCGGGTGCCCGTTTATCCTGGAGATGGGGGGGGGGCAGAGGAGGGACTGAGGAGGGGGAAGGGCCCCCACAGGGCCCCTGGAGAGCAGCGGCGGCAGCAAAGATGGCCGGAAGGCCCCTCCCCGCACCCAGGACGCCTCACCTGCCCAGGAAGAAGGCGATGTAGAAGAGGGAAGAGAAGTGGGCGAAGAACTGGAACGTGAAGAACTTGATGGTGAAGTTGCTCTCCCGCTCCGAGAACGTCCGCGGCTTCTCTGGGAGGAAGAGGAGGAGCCCGGCCGAGGGAGGCCTGAGGACCGACCCCCAAGCCTCGGGGCCGCAGCCCCCCCCCTCCTTGTCCCCCCCAGCTCACCGAAGTCGCACAGCTTCAGAGCCACCATTCTGTTCACCTGGGGAAGGGCGGGTGGGCTCAGCCTGGGCCCACCCCCACCCCGCCAGGCCCCCAAGTCCGGGAGCAGCTCCCCTCCCCCTCCAGGTGGGCCACCTTGGTCATGATGACGATGGTGACGTAATGCACCAGGGCTCCGGTGACCACCACGGCCGTAGTCAGCTGCCGCTCCAGGAAGGGCAGGGCCGAGTGGCTGAACAGGAAGGTGGCCATGACCCGGTAGACCACGAGGGCGTGGGCCACGCCGATCAGCAGGCAGATCTGGGGGGCGGCAAGATGAGCCCCGCCCAGCGCCCCCCCCCCCGCAGGCCCCCCGCCCCGCCCAGCGCCCCCCCCCGCCCCGCCCCCCCCCGCCCCGCCCCGCCGGTACCATGAGCAGGGAGAAGACGAGGATGGCGCCGCTGTGCAGGTAGGAGTGCTGGTGCTTCTGCAGCTGGTGGCCGGGGTTGTTGATCAGCTCCAAGGCCAGCTCCTCCTGGGGGTGGGCAGACGGACAGAGGGACTGGCGGTGCCCCCCCAGGAGCTGCGGGGGGGCAGGGGCGGGGGCGGGGCCTCACCTGGTCCTCGTCCCAGCCGTAGAGCTTCCAGCTGGAGGCCGTCCGCGCCCGCTCCCGCTTCCAGAACTCCAGAAACACGGTGGCTGGGGGGGAGGAGGGGCGTGAGCGGGCGGGGCCGGGCGGGGCCGGGCGGAGCCCCCCCACCCGCAGGGCGCTGGCTCACCCCACAGGGCCATGAAGATGGCGAAGACCACGGTGCCCTCGTTGTCGAAGAGGTGGGTGAGCTGCGGGAAAGAGGCACCGAGCCGCTGGCGGGCCCTCGAGCCCAGGCTGGCAGCCGCCCCACGTGCCCGGGCAGGGGCCCCCGCCGGTACCTTGGCGAAGGTGCAGATCTCGGACAGCCTCCAGTACTGGCGCTGATGGTCTTGCAGCGGGCACATGATGACCTCTCTGGCCTCACAGACCTCTTTGCTGGGGGGGGGCAGGGGGGGAGAGGCTGAGGGTCCTGCCCCGCCCACCCTGACGCCCCACCCGTCCCCTCCCTTCTGCCCGCCTCCTTCCCCACCTGATCTGGCTGGCGTCGAAGAGGGAGAAGCCGCTGAGGAAGACGAGGAGGCCGGCGCCGGCCGCGGGCACCAGCATCACCGTGTACCAGCCCAGCCAGGCGAAGTACAAGGCCACCTTCTCCCCGAAGTAGGCCCTGCGGGCACGCCGGGAGGCGGGGCCTCAGCGGCGTGCCCGCCCCCCCCCCCCGCCCCCGCCGAGCCCCCTCCCCCGTACCTGATCTTGTCGATGGGCTGTTTGTGGAAGAGGCCCCTCCAGCGCGCCCAGTGATTCTGCAGCAGCTCTGCCCTCTGGACACACGAGTGGTGCCCGTCGGCCCGTGCCCGTGCCGCGCCCCACCCCCACCCCGGGCCTCCCCGGCCTGCCTACCTCGTGGAGAGGAAACATAGCCTCGAACACGTCGTCCCTCATCAGATCGTCGAACTTCTCTACGAGAGACGGCCGGGCTCAGGGGGCACCCGGGGGACCCGCCTGCCCCCCCCCCACCGAGCCCGCCTGGGAGCGAGGGGGCCGGGGCACCGCTTACCCCCATCCACCTCCTTCTTCCGCAGGATGAAGTAGACGATGCGGATTCTGAAAGAGAGGAGTCCGGGCAAAGGGCCGGAGGGGGGAGATGCAGGGCGCTGCCGCAGCCGCCCCCCCTCCCCCCCAGCCTCCCGGTGTCTCCCAGGGGCAGCTCACCGGTCGGCGGTGGGGTACGCGGGTCCCCGCAGCGCTGCCTGGGCCGAGGAGCAGCCGGCCTCCTTCAGCAGCAGCCTGTATCGGCGGAAGATGCTGCCGGGCGCCCTGAGGCCGTAGAACAGCTTCTTCCTGTCCTCGATCTCCTGGGGAGGCGGCAGGGTGGGTCCCCCGCCCCGGCGCCCCCCCTCCCCCCCTCCCGGCCTTGGAGCCCAACCTTGATGGTGAAGCCCGAGTGCTTGAGCTCCTGCAGGAAGCGCTTCCGGCGATAGGCCCGGCCGGGGTTGCTCTTCTCAAGGTCCGACACCAGGACCAAGTCCCAGGCCTCTGAGGCCTGCCGGAGGGAGAAAGAAGGGGAGCGCGCATCCAGTAAGCACCTGCTGCCTGCCTCACGCCAGCCCTGGGGAAACGGAGGCGGCTGGAAACGGACTCGAACTCGCGGCTGCCCTTTCCTGCCACTCTATAAACGAGGAAGCAAGTCCGGGCCTGGCCGCCTCCGGCCCCCTCCACGCCCCGGACGAGGACGCCCAGCTCAGAACTTGCCTGGAGCTGCCCAAACTCCTCCAGCGGGAAACTGTCGGACTCGGACATGGTCTGGGCCTCCTCCTCAGCCCCCTTGGGAGACAGAGCGAGTGTGTGAACACTGATTAAGCGCCTGCTGTGTGCAGGCCCCGAGCCCAGGGCGAGGACGCAGAGGAAGGCCAGGCCAGGCCTCCAGGAGCTCCCGGCCTAAGGGCCGAGCCTGGGAGAGGCTGGAGGCTGCGGGGTGGACGGCGCGGGGCCCGCCGGAGCCCCGGCATTCACGTGGTTCCTTGGGGAGGGAGGACGAGGCCAGCTGGGAGGCCGCCAGTGGCTGAGGGTCAGGGAAGGGGAAGAGGCCTGGCCCGACGTGCCACGGATTCGAGGTGGAGGGAACTGGGGGCGACGCTGGGCTGGGCCTGCACACAGCCAGGGACTCGGGCAGAAAAGGTTCCGGGGAGGAGGCCGAGCCTGAGCCGGGAGGAGTGAGCCCCCTGCAGACGGAGGCACAGCCACGAGGGCGCCCGAGGCCCAAAGGACCTCAAGCGTGCAAGGGCGGAGCCAGCCTCGGCCACCACCAGGCTGCCGACCTCCCGCCTCCTCCCTCCGTGGGTCCCCCGGCCAGCAGGTGCCAACCTTTCCCGGAACTCGGAGAGCAGGTTAAGCCGCCCTCCAATCTCCCAGCAGCCTCGCCTCCACGCCCAGGCCGGCCCCTCCCCTGGCCTTTGTTCCCGGGGCTCCCGAGGGGCCGCCTCTGCCTCCGTCGCGCCCGTCGGGGAGCTCCCGGGGCCTCCCACGGCCACCCGGGTAGGTGCTGGGCTTCTCGCCTGGCCGAGCCTGGAAGCGCTCCCAGCATCCTCTGCCCGCCCTGGGCGGTGGGGCCGCAAGTTTCGGTTGCATCATCTCATCTCTGGGCCGTGATCGCTCGCTCGCTCGACACCTCCCTACTGAGCCCGACTCCCCGTGCAGAGCTTCCCTCCTCGGACCTCCCGCGGCCCCCCCTCTCCGAGGAGACCCCCAACCCTCCCTCTCCCCCCACGGGAGGCCACGTGCCGCCAGCTCCCTCCTCCTCCCCGCCTCCGTCCCTGGCCTTCTGCCTGCTCTGGTGGTCCTCTTCCTCCTCCACGTGGGGGAAGCCCTGGAGGAGCCTCCTGCCCCGGCCGGCTCTCTCCATCCTGAGCTCCCCAGAGCGACCCCGGCACGGGCCACGGCTGTCCCCTCCCGGACGTCCCCTTCTCTGGAGAGCATCCCCTCCCCGTGCTGCCCGGCCTGGGGGGCTGCCTGGCCTGGGGGGCTGCCTGGCCTGGGGGGCTGCCCTGGCCTGGGGGGGGCTGCCCTGGCCTGGGGGGCTGCCCTGGCCTGGGGGGGGGCTGCCCTGGCCTGGGGGGCTGCCCTGGCCTGGGGGGCTGCCTGGCCTGGGGGGCTACCCTGGCCTGGGGGGCTGCCCTGGCCTGGGGGGCTGCCTGGCCTGGGGGGCTGCCCTGGCCTGGGGGGCTGCCTGGCCTGGGGGGCTACCCTGGCCTGGGGGGGCTGCCCCAGCTGGGAGAGCTACCCTGGCCTGGGGGGCTGCCCTGGCCTGGGGGGCTGCCTGACCTGGGGGGCTACCCTGGCCTGGGGGGCTGCCCTGGCCTGGGGGGCTGCCTGGCCTGGGGGGCTGCCCTGGCCTGGGGGGCTGCCCTGGCCTGGGGGGCTGCCTGGCCTGGGGGGCTGCCCCGGCCCCTCTTCTCTCCTCCCTCTCCGCATCATCATCATCATTAAAATCCTGACCTTCTGAGCATCGCTATATGGATTGCTTCCAAGGCAGGAGGGCCGGAAGGGCTGGGCAGTGGGAGTCAAGTGACTTATCCAGGGTCACCCGGAGGAGGTGTCCGAGGCCTGGCTTCCCATCCTTTCTCCCCAAAGCCTCTGCTCTGCAGCTTTCCCCAGTGGTGTGGAGGCCCCGCCCCCCTCTAAGCCACGTGGGTCTAAAATGGTGGCCTCCCCATTCATCCCGGCACTAAGGGCACCTACTACGCGCCAGGCACTGTGCTGGGCCCCTCATCCCAAGGGGGGGCGCTACCTATTTCTATCCTCATTTGACAGGTAGGGAGACTGAGGCAAATAGAGTTCAGGGAATATCCGGCGCGGATTTGGAACTCGGGTCTGCCTGCTCTGGCCCATCCCCCATTGGGCCCCTCCCAAGTCCAGGATCCCTGGCCCCTGGCCCCGCCCAGGCCCTTCCCTCCAGCCTTTCCCTGCTCCCCACCTTCCATTGGCCCTCCTCCGGGGAGCCAGGCAGGGGCCGGGGCTGCCCCCCATGGAGAACAGGCAGGCCAAGCAGGAAGGAGGCTGGGGGGGCGCTCTTTCCTTTCCAGGCCCAGGAGCCCCCCCATTGGAGTGGGGGAGGGTGCCCAAGCTCTGCTCTGCCCCCTCCCCCCACCAGCCAAGGGCGGGGGGGGGGGGGGGGGGCGCCCGCCCTTGGATCACCTGGCAGGATTCTCACCACAGCCCTGATTATCCCCAGTTAACAGGTGAAGAAACTGAGGCAGACAGGCTGAAGTGCTGCTAGAGGAGCATCTCGGGCTTCCTTGCTGCAGGCTCCCGGTACGGGGAGGCCCTTCTGCCCAGGCCGGCCTCACCTGCATGATGGGGGCCTCCTCAGGTGCTTCTGGAGCTCCGAGCTGGGACTTCCGTGTGAGCCTCCCTCCCTCCCAGGAGCCCCAGGCACGAGGGGAGGGGCGGGGACAAGGGGAGGGGCGGCCCCCCTCAGCCCCGCCCTCCCCAGAGAAGGCACCTGCCCCGCGGGGGCGGGAATGTGAGGAATGCAGTGCTTGGATGCGCCCATTGCACAGGCCCCCAAACTGAGGCTGAGCCTGGAGCTGGAATCCACCAGCACCGAATTCAAGTCCCTCCACAGACACCCACTGGCGGAGATGCAGGACTTATTTGCCACTTCCTTCTCCAGCCCATTTTACAGAGGAGGAAACTAAGGCAAACGGAGCTGTGCCTTGGCCAGGGTCTGCAGCTGACTGAGGCCCACTTCTAGCCGCACTGTGAAGCCCAGCCCTTAGGAGGCGCTACAGCCACGCTGGGAGGACCGGCTTTCCCCGGGGGCCTCCCAGGCTCCCTCCCGGTGCCTTTCCTGCCCCGGAACACGCTTAGAACACGCTTAGGCCCCAATTCTTTCCTCCGTCCCCCAGAAGGACATTCCGCAAGCGGGTTGTAAAGGACCTACTATGTGCCGGGCAGCCCCAGCCACGGGGCCGGCGTACCAGGCAGAGGGCAGCCGGAGCCGGAGCGGCCAGCAGGGGCCGAGGAAGGCGGCCTCCGCCAGCCGGGCCAAAGCGCCTTCCCCGGCTCCCCCCAGACCCCAGCAGAGCCAGGAGGGTTCTGGCCTCAAAGGGAGGCCAGAGAGACCGCGGGCGAGGGCGGTCCTGGCTGGAGGGACCCCTCCCCCGGCTTCTCGCAGGGCTTGGCACAGTGCCCGGCATGTTCTACGCCCCGTCCGTCATGTCCCCTTTGGGATATTCATGGCAGTGACACTAGGGTGGTTCAAATGAGGAAACTGAGGCAAACAGAGTCAGTGACTGGCCCAGGGTCACCCAGCTAGGAAGTGTCTGAGCCTGAATTTGAACTCGGGTCTTCTTGACTCCAGGCAACATCGGGACCATTTTACACAGGAGCAGACGGTGGTTGGTCCAGTCCCTCCGCCTGCCCAGCTCTGTGCCCCTTCCTCCGTGAAGCCTGCCACGATCTCCCCGCCCAGTTGTCGGCCATCTCCCTCCTCTGGTCGGCCAGCCTCTTCTCCCCCCTGCCTGCACAGGGCTGTCTCTAGAACGCAATCCCCGAGAGGACAGGCACCGCCCCGTGCCCAGCACAGAGCCTGGCACCCCGGGACTCATCATTGGCACCCAGTGGGCTCCTGAGGCGCCCCCCAGCAGGCGGCCTGTAGACCCAAGTCTTTTGCAAAGGCCCCATAAAAGGATAAAAAGTATGGGCAGGAGACATTCTTCTGAGAGGCCCACCCCCGCCCCATGGCATCCTGGGACAGTGAGCCCAGAGGCAGACACGGAGGTAACCACGGGATGTCGGAGTCCTCTGCTGCGCCCTCACGCCCGGGCGGCTCTAGCTCGCTTCCCTCCCAGTTCCATCCCCCCGAAGGAGGCCGAGTCCCTCCTCTGGATCCGTGCGAGGCCCCCAAAAGCTACACTTTTCGACTTTTAATGGTATTTCATTTCCCCAAATCACGTGCCCAAACAGGCTGTCCCTGTCTCTTCCTGATCTTGAGCTCCAGATTCGAGATGGTGCGGGAGGGCAACGGCGTGAGCAGCACACGCGGCTCATCCTGAATCTGGCTGCACCACTGAGAGGAGCGAGGCCATCCCCCGCGCGTGGCTGCCCAGGAGTGCCGTGGCGCCATCCCACAGGCTGGTTCTTCTCGCTTCACTTTGCCTCCTCCATCCAGGCTTTTCCGAAATCAGCCTCTCCGTCATTTCTAGAAGCACAGCCACGGGCCACGGTTCGTGTGGCCGCCCCTCCGTTTCCGATTCGTTGCCAGCACAAAAAGCTGCCAGATCTATACTTGTCCAAACAGGCCCTTTTCCCTTTTTCTTTGATCTCTTTGGTCCAGCCCCAGTAGAGGGATTGCCCAATCAAAGGGATGCACAGCTTTGGAGCCCTTGGGGCGCAGGTCCAAATTGCTCACCAGAATGGTTGGCTGGGTTCCCAACTCCACCAACAATGCACCAGCATCCCAATCTTCCTCAAATTTCCTCCAACATTTCTCATTTGCCTTTTCTGTCACATGGGCCAATCATAAGGCGGTCAGAGTGATTTAGAACCTCTTTTTCTCACAACTACAGCCAGCTTTGATCTCTTCAGAAAACTGCCGTTCAGATCCTTTGACCATTTATCAATTGGAAAATGCCAGATTTTTCTAAATTTGACTCAGGTGGTCACCTGTTTGAGAAAGGAGGCCTGGAGCAGAGATACTTGCTGTACAATGCCACCCCCCTTCTGCTTCCCTTCCCTTCCCTTGTTTCAATTTGAGTCAAACCGGTCCATTGGACATCCTCTAATGCTCTCCATCTCTTCTTTGGTCTTAAATTCCTTCCTGCTTCCGGGATCACACAGGGAAACCGTTCTGGGTTCCCCTGTTTGCTTATGGTAGCACCTTTCATGTCTACATCCTGTACCCAAGTTGTCCTTCTCTTGGGACTGTCCTTGGGTGCCTGTGGAGAGGGGGAGGGGAGCAGCCCAGCCCCATGGCCCTCTGGCTAGTACTGAACTCTGAGCTGGGGCATCACGGAGAGGGCCCTGTGTGCCTCTCTGGCAGGTGTGCTGTAGGTTCACCACCACAGGCTCATCCCAGCAATTCCTTGAACTTCTCATCGGGCTGAATTTTCTTATCATCACCAGACCTGAGACTTTGGAGGAAGGGGCCCAGGGTGGTGGTGTCTTTCCAGGGAAGGGAGCTGTCACCCTGGAGGGTCTGAGGAATTACTCTGGCCCAGGGGCCCGGAACAACTCTGCAAGCCTCCCCTCTCTCCTGGCCAACTTCCCTGGGGCAGGCCCTCATCACCTCCAGTCTGATCTATAGGAAGGGCATCCTGGGGGTCGGCTTGCCTCAGCTCTCCCTCCTTCCCCCCCCTCACTCCCTAGCACCCCCCAGGAACAAGGGCTGGGCCTGCCCCCTCCTCCCTCCCTGGGCTCCCAAGGCCCTCCAGCCCCGCCCCATGCCAGGATCCCTTGCCCTCAGAGCCTTCGTAGTTTACCCTGCCGGCATCTCAGCAGGTGGCGCCCCCTGCAGACGGCTCTGCTCCCCTCCCACCCGCAACCCTTCAGCCAGTCTTTCCAGAGCTGCTGGGGCCCTGCTCCTGCCTGGGGCGGCTTGAGGCTCTCCCCGGCTCCACCCTCTCTCTGTCCCCTTCCTGGCCCGCCTGCTGCTGCTGCTGCTGCTGCTGCTGCTGCTGCTGCCTCCTAGCATCCCTGGGCACACTGGAGCCCTTCGGGTCCCCCCTCCCCCTTGGGGTCCAAGAGCAGCGGAAGCCCCGCTGGTGGCGGCAGCGCCACCTGCAGACGCGACACTCCCCATGCCAAGGGATTAAAAGCAAGCAGCAGTTTAATGAGAGCCCCCCGGGCGGCCCCAGGTGGTCAGTGGCCTCGGGTGGTGAGTGAGCAGCCTGGCAGGCCTGCCCGCAGGGCGCTTCCAGGGTGGGGGGTGGGGGCCGCTCTCTGTGAGCTCCCTAAGCCAGGGTGGTGTGGGGGGGAGTCACGGTCAGAGGCGGGGGGGTCACGGTTAAAGGAGGCAGGTTCAAGGTTAGGGGGGGCAGGTTCACGGTTAAGGAACTAAAGCCCTGGGGGCAGGGAGGCGGGGACACGGTCAAGGAGGGCGGGGAGATCGTCAGAGGGGGCGGGGTCACGGTCATGGGGGGCGGGGTCACGGGGGCCAAATCATGGGAGGTCAGATCGATGGGGGGCGGAGTCACGACGAAGGGGGGCACGTTCACATTCAGGGGGGGCGGGGTCAAGGTGAAGGGGGCCACGTAGAGGGTGTCCTTGGGCGAGCCCGGAGGGGGCGGGGAGAAGGTGAAGGTGGGAGGGGTCACGGTCAGGGGCGGTGGGACGAAGGTATAGGGCGGTGGCGTTACGGTGAAGGGAGGAGGGGTCACGGTAAAGGGCGGCGGGGTCACGGTCAGGGGCGGCGAGGACGCGGGCGAGGGCGGGGGCGGCGAGATTAGAGTGGCCGGGGTCGCCGCGGCGGCCCGGATAGTCGAGGCCGAGCCGACGAGAGCCGCCTGGCTCTGGCTCTGGGGTTCTTGGGGCCTGGGGAACTTCTTCCAGGAGTGGACGCGGTATGTGGAGGCGGAGGGCTTCGGGGTCACGATCAGGGTTTTGAGGGTCGGGCGGAGGAAGTTGGAGGTCAGCTGTTGTTCGGAGGTGTTAGGCGGAGGCTGCGGGACCTGGTGCCCGGCGCTCGGGCCGGCGATGCCCGACTGCTGGGAGCGGTCGTGGGCCCTAGAGGACAGCTGCCGCGAGCGCGTCGTCGCGGGGGAGCTGATGATCATCCCGGCGGCGACCGCGGGGCCTGGACGTTACCCTGGCAACCGATACTCCGCGGGGTTCCGGAAGTGCTCGGAACTCCGAATCCCAGGATGCCGTGAGGCCCGGCGGCTGCGCGAGGGGCGGGGCGCAAATGAGCTTCCCAGCGGGCTGGGCGTTGGAGGCGGGACCAAGGGTTACCTTGGCAACCGAGCCGCGTCTCCCCGGCCCACGGCTGGAGACGACAAGCTTCGACGCGCCGTGCGGCCTGGGAGCCGCGTCCAGTAACATGCGCCGGCCCTCCCTGCGTGTAGGGCGGGGCCTACGTGCGGGGCGGGACGGGGGCGGGGCGCACCGGGCGGCCTGAGCCGGAGCCTGAGGCGAGCTGAGCCCAGCTCCGCGAACGCCATGCGTAGGGCCGAGCGCCGGGGGGCCCCGGGCCCGGGGCCGCAGGGCAAGGCCTTGCTGGAGGAGCCACCGGCGGAGCCCGGGCCCGGGGCTGGGGCTGGAGCTGGAGACCGGGCCGAGGCCGGGACCGGGGGCCGGCGCAGCACCGAGTCCGAAGTCTACGACGACGGCACCAATACCTTCTTCTGGTGAGCGCGGGTGGGCGGGCGCGCGGCCGTCTGCGCGGGCGTGGACACGGGGAGCGCGCGCCCCCGAGCCGGCCTGGCCCCTCCCTCGACCACCCGCCGGGGAGAAGTCGGGAGCCCCTTACGCGTCTGACCCCGTGACCCCCGTTGACCCCTGCAGCGGCGTTGGGTGGCCTTCCCCCTGACCTTTCTTTGACTCTGGCAGTGCCCGCGCTGGCCCTGGGCCTCCCGGGGGCCTCGGCTGAGGGAGTCAGGGGAAGGCTTCTCGCAGAAGGTCAGTCCGCTGGCCTTGATTAAGTGCCTTCTCCTCCGTGCCGAGCCCTGGGCACAAAGTAAAGTAATGAACTGCGCCTGTCCTCGGGAGCCCCGAGGCCCCCTGGGTCTGCTACGGGCCAAGGAGAGGGGATTCGGGAGGCAGGGGAGGCCCCGGCGTCTCGAGGGATCAGGAGCTAGGGGCCTCGGAGAGCCTGGAAGCAGAGGGCAGCCCGAGAAGCCAGGAGAGCTGGTGGTGGGACGGCCAGGAAGTCAGGGTCACTGGATCCAGTGGAGACCAGTGGGAGAGGCCTAAGAAGGCTAGAAAGGGAGGGCTTCCAATGCTCCTCGAGCCTGAGAGCTGTAGTGGCAGTGGCTACGGGATGGGCCCCACCTGTATCAACTGGATACCCGAATGGAGGATGAACCCCCAAGCAGGCCCGAGGGGATGAGGGCCAGCACCACTGGGGTCTCTTTGAGGGGAGAAGGGACAGAGGGGAAATGGACCAGAGGTGCAGCGCAGGGGAAATGGACCAGAGGTGCAGCGCAGGGGAAATGGACCTGAGGTGCAGCGCAGGGGAAATGGACCAGAGGTGCAGGCAGGGGAAATGGACCAGAGGTGCAGCGCAGGGGAAATGGACCAGAGGTGCAGCGCAGGGGAAATGGACCAGAGGTGCAGCGCAGGGGAAATGGACCAGAGGTGCAGCGCAGGGGAAATGGACCAGAGGTGCAGCGCAGGGGAAATGGACCAGAGGTGCAGCGCAGGGGAAATGGACCAGAGGTGCAGCGCAGGGGAAATGGACCAGAGGTGCAGCGCAGGGGAAATGGACCAGAGGTGCAGCGCAAGGGAAATCCCCAGATGCTCCAGACAAAATGGACAGCCTCGGCACTAGAGTGAGAGAGAATGGAGAATCCAAGATGACTCCTAGGTTGGGAGCCTGAGGGACTGGCAGGCCCCATGTTCCCTGGACAGTAATAGGGAAGGTGGCACTCCCAGCTTAGCACTCCAGGGTGCTGCCCAAGCCTGGATCACCAGTACACACTGGTTGCCCTAGCTCAGGACCACTAAACAGCTATGGGATTACATGTGTCATCTCCAGTCTAGAAGGGAAGAAGCTGGCCTCAGAGAGGTCGATGATGATGGTGGTGACTTGGCCCCCACTGCTGCCCTGGGAAATGGGGGCTAAGAGCTCCATTTTATAGGAAGGGAATCTAAGGCACAATAGTGAAGGGCCTTATCCTGTATCCCAGAGCTGGTAGTGCCTGGCTTTGATTCGCACCCAGGTCTTTCTGGCCCTCTGCCCCAAGTGTGCCCAGAGCTGTGCCCAAGCAGATGACCCCACATCTCCCCACCCACTTCATGAGTGTGAGGGGACGGAGCCGAGCGCCTAGAGTCACTCCACAGTTTAACCAGCTACTAGAGGAGAGCCCTGTGGTTAGTCCCTATCCTGCCTTGGGCACTTGCTGTGGCCAGATCTCAGTCTCCTCATCTGTAAAGTGGGAATAAGAGTTTTCTCTGCCTCCTGGGGAGTAAGGAGCCTCATATTAGGCAGTGGCTGGAAAAGCCTGCTGTGGGATGGCAAGCAGGTGTTCTTGTTGACTGGATTTGGAATCAGACCCTGAGGGGGCCTCCCCAACGGCCCTGCTGCTCCCCTCACTCCATCCCTCTCTGTGAAGTCTTGCCAAAGGGCTCCTCCGGACCCCGGGAGCCTTCTTAGGCTCGGGGCACTCCCCACGTCTGCCTGGGTACTCTTGGGGCAAGTCTTATGTGAGAAGCATCCAGACCGGCTGGGCAGAGATGGGGGAGCCTCGCCCTCCTTTCCGGAGGGTTTCCTTGGGGTGCCTGAGCAAATGCTGACCAGGCACCTTCTCGGTGGAGAAGGGCTTGGGAAGGCTGGCAGGCCTGGGAGGCAAAGGTCACTCTGGGCCGTTTCTCCAGGGCCATCTCCCTGTGATGAGAGGGTGGGGGTTGGGCAGTCGTGAGGGGAGAAACAGGAGTTTGGGAGAGGGGCACGACGGGCCTCAATCACCTGGAGGAGAAGGAGAAAGGGCGGCACCACTGGAGACACTGGGTGAAGAAGCGGCTGGGCGGCCATGTTCTGGGGGGGGCGGCCTGGGAGACCCCCCAGGAGGCCCCGCCCAGCTTTGTGCCCTCTGAGCCCCGGAGGAAGGATGACAAAGCGCTGCTTCTTGTTGGGGTTGCCCTGGAGAGACATTCCCCCTCCCTTCCCCAGGGAACTCGAGCTGACCCGTTCGGGCGGGCACACGGCCTATCTGCCTGTCTATCTGTCCATGGAGGCTGAGCCTGCCGTTGGCCGGCTTTCTGGGGCCCCAGCCGAGGCCGCCGGGGGAGCCTCTCGCCTGCTGGGCTGGTCCGAGATCTTGGAAAGACGCCCCAAGCCAGGAGGGGGCGGCAGGGCTGGTGGGACGGATGGGGGAGGGGCCTTCTTAGGCGGGGCCAGGAGCCCAGCCGCCTGTCCAGGGCCTGTGGGGGGTCGGCGGGCTCTGGGGCTGTTGTCATGGGCAGGGCTGGCCGGCCCGGCCGAGGGAGGCACTTTCCCCAGTGCCTGGGAGGAGGCAACCCTGCGGGTCCTCTAGGAGTGCGCAGACGGCCTCTGAGGACCCGACTTCAAACCTCCCTTCTGACCCTGGGTCTCCCCAAGCCTGTGGGTGGGGGGAGAATTGCTCCCCCCTCCTTTCGCCCCCTGCTGAGGCTGCCTGTGACCTCCGGTCGGTCCTCGTCGCTCAGAGGCTTCCTGAGGCGGCTTGCTCGGGCACAGGGGTGGCATCGGGCCAGGACGCGGCTGGCGTGGGGAGGAGGCGCTTCCCTGGCTTGCCTGGGCCTCGGGCCAGTTCAGCGGCCGACACGCGCTTTTCCCCTGAACTGGATCCCCCCCCCCCCCCCCCCGCCCTCCAAGAACCCTCCCGTAGGGCCGGCCTGCACGATGCCCGGCTCCCAGCTTCAGTCTTCCAGGCTCCGCCCATATTTGGGTCCCCTTCCGGGTGGGGTCAGAGGTCAAGGGTCAGGCCTTGGAATGGTTTCCTCTCTAAATCCTTGTCTTCCCTTCCCACGTTTGCGAGCAGCGTTCTGAGCCTCAGCAGGATGCCAGGGCGTCCTTTGTGCCAGGAGCGGTGCCGGGGGCTCTCATGGACCCTGCGTTCCCACGGGGGAGACCTCACGTAGAAGGAAGCCCAGACGCCGGGGAGGGGGGAGAAAGGTAGATACCCCCCGCCGGGCGGGACCTCGGCCCTCCCTCTGCCCCCCCCCCCCCCCGGGGACAGGTGGAAGATCCCTGCTTGGGCCTCTCGAGCCCCCCCCGGCCCGGCCTCCCTCATCGGCGCGGCTCTCCTCCCTCTCCGTCTGGACCCTTCGTGTGCGCGCTGCCCGGGTGCGGTGGACGGGCCTCCGGGGGGCATCGGCGGGCGGCCCCCATCGGGCCCTCCGCGCTCGGCTCCGGCCCTTCCCGATCTGCAGAGCGGAAGCCCCAGGAGGGGGCGCCCGAAGGGCGAGGCGCCTCTGTAACGGCGTCCCTCTGCTTGGCTTTCAGGCGGGCCCACACCCTCACGGTCTTGTTCATCCTCACCTGCGCCCTCGGCTACGTGACGCTCCTGGAAGAGACCCCTCAGGACACCGCGTACAACACCAAAAGGTAGCCGGCTGGGGGGGGGGCCTCGGCCCGCCCCCTCGGCCCGCCCCCCGCTCTAGGGTCCCGCGTTCAGCCTCTGGCGCACCTCAAAGACCCTTCAGGCAGGGTCTTCTCGCCGCTTTATGGCCAGGAAAAGGCCTGTCGATGGCTGCATCTGCGTTTCTTGGACGTTTTTGGGCCCTCCACAGTCCGTTTTTGCCACGGTGCCGAGCACACAGGAGGACTAGGCAGACTCCTTCGTGTTCCCATCGAGGATGCTCTGAGCCTCGGGGCAGGCAGGGCCGGCCTTTGTCCCCAGCCTTGGCCCTCAGGGCAGCTTCTGGTGGCTCAGAGCCCCCGTTGTTGACAGATGGAGGGCAGCCGCCAGGCACCTCACTGAAACCACCGGCTGGGCCCTTGGTCTCGGGAGCCCCTCAGACGTTGGCCGGAGGCTCTCCCCAAGCCGAAATCGGGCGGCCTCTCGGCAGGCTCCAGGAAGGGGCTGCAGGAGCATTGATTCCCAGGCGCGCCCGGGGGCAGTCCCGTGCCGAGCATCCTCGTGGGATCCCTGCCACGGCCCTGGCAGGTGGTCGGGCTCCTTTTGTCGCCCCTTTCCCAGATGAGAACTGAGGCAAGCGGGTTCAGTGACTTCTCCAGGGTCACCCGGGGGTCAGCCTCCAGGGCTCCACGTGACCGCGACGCCCTTCACAGGGCCTTCAGGCCTTCCTCTGAGGGGGGCCTCTGGCACAGGAGGGCCCTGAGCCCGGGGCAAGCGCCGGCCGACACCCAGGGCAGCTTCCTTCTTTGTCCGCAGAGGGGTTGTGGCCAGCATCCTGGTGTTCCTGTGCTTCGGAGTCACCCAAGCGAAAGACGGCCCCTTCTCCAGACCGCACCCAGGTAACTGGGGGGGGGGGGGAGAGACAGACAGACAGGCAGACAGGCGGACGGACGGGCCTGAGAAGGCTGGCCAGGCCCGGCGCAGCGGGGACGGTGTCTGGACGGGCTCCAGGGGCCGGGGGGGGCCCCAGCTCTGCTCTCTGCTCTCTCCGTCTTCGCAGCTTACTGGAGGTTCTGGCTGTGCGTCAGCGTCGTCTACGAGCTCTTCCTCATCTTCATTCTGTTCCAGGTAAGCCCTTGTGGGGTCTCTTGCGGTCAGCTCAGGCCTGGGGAAGAGGGCGGCCGCGGCTCTCTGAGATGACCGTTTCCGGCCACAGAGGGAGGGCCTGGAGGTGTCCGCTTTGTCTCTCCTGCCACAGGTGCCCCCCAAACTCTCCGGGGAGCAGGCCGGCCTCGGGGCTCTCTTCCCAGAGGGTCCCCTGGAGAGAAGGTGCCCCTCCCCTTTTGGGGGGGTCATGGGGCCCCTGCCCCACCCACAGAAGCACCAGCCCTTTTCAGGGGTCTCTTGATTCCCGGCCCTTCGGCTGCCTCCTCTTCGGGGCTGGCCTCCTTGATTGGCTTCCTCCCTCCCACGCCCCCTCCTCGCAGAGTCACACCAGGAGCGTCCCTGAGTTTGGTCGGGGGGAGCCCTGCGTGCCTGGCCTCGAGCTCGCCCGGGGGGAGAGTCGGAGGAGCCGGTGATGTCGGGACCCGTCGTCGCCTTGGTGGGAGCCGCAAGGGGGGCCGGGAGGGGGCGCAGGTGACCGCCGGGACTCTGGTCTCTTCTCCACCTCCGCGGAGGCAGCCTCGAGTGCGGTCCGGCCTGTCCAGGCCGCCGGCAGGCCCTTGTGCGTGGCGAGGGAGGCCCCGCGGGGAGCCGACGGGGCGCTTTGACCGTCGCTCTTAGAACGAGGCCCTCCCCGAGCCGGGATGCTCGGATGCAGGCGGCCGGCCCTGCGCCGGGTGCCGCATCCCGGGAGGCGCCACGTGGATGGAGATGTTGGGAGGTGTGACGGGCAGAGCAGACCAGCGCGGTCTGGTCCAGTGGGCGCGGGCACTGCGCCCCGAAGCGGGTCGTCCGTGGTGCCCAGAAAAGAGCCTGGCGACTCTGATGCCCGTGCCAGCTGGTGCCAGTGAGGTCAGCGAGAAAAGGGCCTCAGGGGCCGACCCCAAGAGACACCGGAGGCCCGAGTGAAGCCGGGAAAGGGAGGCCATCGAGAGACACCGGAGGCCCGAGTGAAGCCGGGAAAGGGAGGCCATCGAGAGACACCGGAGGCCTGAGTGAAGCCGGGAAAGGGAGGCCTTCGAGAGACACCGGAGGCCTGAGTGAAGCCGGGAAAGGGAGGCCGTCGAGAGACACTGGAGGCCCGAGTGAAGCCGGGAAAGGGAGACCCTCAGAGGCTGTTGAGAGATACTGGAGGCCCAAGTGAAGCCAGAAAAGGGAGGCTGCTGAGAGACACCGGAGGCCCGAGTGAAGCCGGGAAAGGGAGGCCATTGAGAGACACCGGAGGCCCAAGTGAAGCCGGGAAAGGGAGGCTGCCGAGAGACACTGGAGGCCCGAGTGAAGCCGGGAAAGGGAGGCCCTCGGAAGCCGTCAAGAGACACTGGAGGCCCGAGTGAAGCCGGGAAAGGGAGACCCTCAGAGGCTGTTGAGAGATACTGGAGGCCCAAGTGAAGCCGGAAAAGGGAGGCCCTCGGAAGCCGTCAAGAGACACTGGAGGCCCGAGTGAAGCCGGGAAAGGGAGGCCCTCGGAAGCCGTCAAGAGACACTGGAGGCCCGAGTGAAGCCGGGAAAGGGAGACCCTCAGAGGCTGTTGAGAGATACTGGAGGCCCAAGTGAAGCCAGAAAAGGGAGGCCCTCGGAAGCCGTCAAGAGACACTGGAGGCCCGAGTGAAGCCGGGAAAGGGAGGCCCTCGGAAGCCGTCAAGAGACACTGGAGGCCCGAGTGAAGCCGGAAAAGGGAGGCCCTTGGAGGCTGCGGGCACCGTGGTCAGTGTCGTGGGGCTCCTGGCTTCGTCTTCTTGGCCTTGCCGGTTCCCTTTTCCCGAGGGAGGTCACGGCCTCTTCTCTCGCTCTTGGTCTCTTCCAGGCTGTGGAGTGCCTGGCAGTGAAGGCGGCAGTGGGACGCTCTGGAGACCCCGTCTTGGCCCCGGGCTCACGGGACGGCCTGCCGAGGAGGGGCCTGAGAAGGGCGAAACAAGCGCGCGGAGGCCGGCTCTCCTGCAGGGCTGCGTCTGTCCGTCTGTCCATCACTGCTTTGTAGAAACAAAGGGAGGAGTGAGCGCAGCGGGCAGGGGGAGGCCGGAGGCCGGGCAGTGAGGCGTCGCCTGCCGCACTTTGGCGCAGGAGGGCCGAAGGAATGACCGTTGGCGGGCGCCATCCTCTGGGAGGAGCCGCTGGAGGCGGAGGCCGGGCCTTGCCCGGGGCCTGTGTCTGAGGCTGCATCGGAGCCTCGGGGGGAGAGACTGAGGACAGAAGCTGGAGGCGAGGCCTGGGCTTGTAGGGAGGCCGGAGGGGAGGCTGGCCCGTGGACGGGGAGGGTCCGAGCGCGTGTGTTTGGGGGCCGTCGGGCCGTAGGGAGGGGGCAGGACGCAGCCTGGTGGGAGTCCAGCCGGGGGGAGGCCGCGAAGGCCCTGCAGCGGGGCTGTGCCGAGGGCTGTGCCCGGAAGTGCCCCGGGGGAGGCAGAAGGCAGAGCCTTCAAGTCCGGGAGGACCCCCAGGAGGCGGCGCTCCCTGGGGGCACAGGTGGAGGCCCCGCCCTCCCCTCCTGGGGTGCTCCCTGGGGGGGGCCGTCTCGGCGCCCCCCTCAGCCCGCCTCCTGGTCCTGTGACTCTTGCAGACGGTGCACGACGGGCGGCAGTTCCTGAAGTACATCGACCCCAAGCTGGGCGTCCCCCTGCCCGAGCGCGACTATGGCGGCAACTGCCTGGTCTACGACCCCGACAACGCCACCGACCCCTTCCACAACGTCTGGGTGAGGCCCTCTCCACGGGGGTCCGGGCGGCCAGCCCTGGGGGCGGGGCTTGCTGGCCAACGCCTTCCCGTCTCCTTGCAGGACAAACTGGACGGGTTCGTTCCGGCTCATTTCCTGGGCTGGTACTTAAAGGTACGGTGCGGGGGCGGGGCGGGCACTGGGCGGGGGCGGGGCGGAGGAAGGGGGCGGGGCCCGGTGCCAGGCTGCCCGTGCCCGTGCCCGCAGACGCTGATGATCCGGGACTGGTGGATGTGCATGATCGTCAGCGTGATGTTCGAGTTCCTCGAGTACAGCCTGGAGCACCAACTGCCCAACTTCAGCGAGTGCTGGTGGGACCACGTAGGTGGCAGCCCGGCCCGGCCGCGGGGGGCGGAGAGGCGGGGCGGAGCAGGGCGGAGGGCGCGGAGGGCATACAGAGGGCACGGAGGGTGCAGGGGGCATACAGAGGGCACAGACGGTGCAGAGGGCATGGGGCATACGGAGGGCGCAGAGGGCATACAGAGGGCACAGGGCGCAGAGGGCATACGGAGGGCGCAGGGGGCATGCAGAGGATGCAGGACGCAGAGGGCATACAGAGGGCACGGGGCGCAGAGGGCATACAGAGGGCACGGGGCATACGGAGGGCGCAGAGGGCATACAGAGGACACGGAGGGTGCAGGGGGCATACAGAGGGCACAGACGGTGCAGAGGGCATGCAGAGGGCATGGGGCATACGGAGGGCGCAGAGGGCATACGGAGGGCGCAGGGGGCATGCAGAGGATGCAGGACGCAGAGGGCATACAGAGGGCACGGGGCGCAGAGGGCATACAGAGGGCGTGGAGGGTGCAGAAGGCACGGAGGGTGCAGGGAGCATACAGAGGGCACGGGGCGCAGAGGGCATACAGAGGGCACGGGGCGCAGAGGGCATACAGAGGGCACGGGGCGCAGAGGGCATACAGAGGGCGCAGAGGGCATACAGAGGGCACAGGGCGCAGAGGGCATACAGAGGGCACGGGGCGCAGAGGGCATACAGAGGGCGCAGAGGGCATACAGAGGGCACAGGGCGCGGAGGCCCCAGAGACCTCCCTCCCAGACACCTCCGGGCTGCCCCGGCTCTGTTCTGTCCTCAGTGGATCATGGACGTGCTTCTGTGCAACGGGCTGGGCATCTACTGCGGCATGAAGACGCTGGGCTGGCTCTCCCTGAAGACGTACAAGTGGCAGGGGCTGTGGAACATCCCCACCTACAAGTGCGGGCACCACCGAGGGCCCCCAGAACCCGGGGGGGCGTCTCTGTCCTTCCCCGGCTCCTTTGCGGGTCCCCTTCCCGACTGCAGGCCGGTAGCCCGTGGGCGCGAGGCCCCGCCTTAGAGGAGGGGGCAGGCTTGCTGCCCCCGCACAGCCCCTCGTGCCCGTCTCCGCAGGGGCAAGATGAAGCGGATCGCCTTCCAGTTCACGCCGTACAGCTGGGTGCGCTTCGAGTGGAAGCCGGCCTCCAGCCTGCGCCGCTGGCTGGGCGTCTGCGGCATCATCCTGGTGGTAAGGGGGCGGGCCGGGCGGGGCTGGGGCCGGCTGGGGCGGGGTCCGCAGGCCTCTCTGTCCCCCCCAGTTTCTCCTGGCGGAGCTCAACACCTTCTACCTGAAGTTCGTGCTGTGGATGCCCCCCGAGCACTACCTGGTCCTCCTGCGCCTCGTCTTCTTCGTGAACGTGGGCGGCGTGGCCATGCGCGAGATCTACGACTTCATGGACGACCCGTGAGTGGCCCCGTCTCGGCGGGGGGTCTGGGCCACTGTCCCCTGAGTCGGGGATGTCTGGGGGGGCTGGCACCGGGGCTGCCCCAAGACCGTTTTGGGAGGGCACCCCACTGCTCCCCCTCTCCCAGCATCCCATCCTTGGGGACCACCCAGCAGAAGCCCCCCACATCCCAAGAGATGCCCAAAGAGGTCAGGCCCTCCCTTCCCCTTGGGCTCCGGCGAGGCCGGGAGCGTCCCTGAGCCCCCCCCCCCCTCCGGGCCACTGCGGGTGGCTTTCAGGAAATTCCACAAGAAGTTCGGCCAGCAGGCGTGGCTGGTGGCGGCCATCACGGCCACGGAGTTCCTGATCGTGGTCAAGTATGACCCGTACACGCTGACCCTGTCGCTGCCCTTCTACGTGGCGCAGTGCTGGATCCTGGGCACCGTGCTGGTCCTCACCTGGACCGTCTGGCGCTTCTTCCTCCGGTGGGTGCCACTGCCGGGGCCACGGGGCCACGGGGCGGGGCCTGCCCTTCCTGCTGACCCCGCCCCTTCCGGCCTCTCCCCGCAGGGACATCACCCTCCGCTACAAGGAGATCAGGAGGCAGAAGCAGGAGAGCAGGAGTGAGGCGGAGCGAGCGGCGGGCGGCAGCGAAGGCCTTTCTCCGCCGCAGGAGGAGCGGGCCAGAGACGGGGACCTGTGAGCAGCCGCCCGCCCCCCACCCTGGGTGTGCGCTGCCCCGACCCCCAAGGGGGCTGAGGCCGGGGGAAGGAGGCGGCTCCCGGCGGCCCACAGGAGCCAGGCCTGCCGGGGCCTGCCGGGCCCCCGAGTCCACCCCATAGGAGGGGGAGGCCCCCAACCAGGGGCTCGAACCCAAGACCGGCTTCTCCGTTGCAGCCTGCACCCGGGCTGTTGGCGTCCTTTTGCCCAAACTGGGCCCCAATAAAGAAATGAAGGAAAGAAGCCACGTTGGGGCCTTCTATGGGCTGGGGGGGCGCTGGAGCCCCAAAGCCCCCAGGGGGGGTCCCGGCCCATCCCACCATTCCTTGGTGCCCCCCCCTCTGCTTGGGGGGCCTCAGCCTGTGGCAGCCTTCTCCCAGCAGGCCCGGCGAGTCCCGGGCACAGGCTGGGTGCTGCTGGGACCCCTCGCACTCCGCTCCTGCCCTGTATCCCCAGCACCGCCCCCTCCCCTTTGGCTTGGCCCTTCTGTGTGGCTTCTCCAAATGGGAACTCGTTTCCCTCCGCCTGCTGGGGGCTCCTCTTGGAGACACCCTTTTGGACAGATGGGGAAACTGAGGCAGGCAGACCGCCCGGAGTCTTGGGACCTTGCTTCAGAGCCGGCACCCCCAAAATCTGTTCTGTGGAAAACGGCCCCTGGCAGCAGGGAGTGAGCTCCCCATCCCTGCCGGGGAGGCTGGCATTTCACACACGAGGAAATTGGAGGCCTGAGCACAGACTGGGTGCAAAAGAGGTTTTATTGAAGTGGGGAGCAGCGTGGGGACCCCCACCCCGAGGTGCCCTAGCGGCCCCCTCAGCAGATGATGCGCAGGGAAGGCTTGGTGTCCTTCAGGGCGTTCAGCTCCTCGTCCACCTGCTCCGTCCAGTAGATGTCGAATAGCCTGCGGGGGGAGGGGCGTCAGGCTCCGGGCCCTCCCGGCCCCGCCCCCGGCCCCGCCCCCGGGCGCCCCTCCCCCACTCACACCAGCTGCTCCAGGGTACAGGCCGGCTGCTTGAGGCTGCCCACCAGCCGCAGGATGCCCACGTCGCCCAGCCCGTTGTTGCTGAGGTCCAGCTCCTTGAGGGTGTGGTTGGCGAGCAGGACGGAGGCCAGCGCCGTGCAGCAGGCATCGGAGAACTCGCAGTCGCCCAGCCTGAAGCGGGCCGAGGGGCGGGTCAGGCGCCCGCGGCCCCCCCCGCCCCCCCCTCCCCCCCCCCCCCCCCCCCCCCCCCCCCCCGCGGCGCTCACCAGAGGCTCTGGATGGTGCAGTCGGGGTGCATCAGGCTCTTGGCCAGCTGCTCCAGGCCGGCGTCCTCCAGGGCGTTGTTGCTCAGCTGCAGCTCCTTCAGGGTCCGGTTCTTCTCCAGCACGGCGCAGAAGTGGGCGCAGCTGGCCACCGTGAAGCCGCAGGTCCGCAGCCTGCGGGGGAGGGGCTCGCTGAGGCGCTGGGGGGGCCCGGGGCGCGGGGGGGGGGGGGGGGGGGGGCGCGACACTCACCACAGCTCCTCCAGCCGGCAGCCGGGGTCCAGCAGCGCCTGGCACAGCTGCTGCGCCCCCTCGTCCCCGAGCTGGTTGCAGATGAGGCTCGTCTTCTTCAGGCTGGGCTTGCTCTTGAGGACCCGGGCCAGGGCCTGGCAGCCCTCGGCGGAGATGTCACACTCCCACAGCCTGCGGGCCGGGGGCGCGGGGGTGAGGCCCCCCCAGGCCGGTGCCCCCCCCCGAGGCTGGTGCCCCCCCCCAGGCCGGTGCCCCCCTGGAGGACGGTCTCCCCCCGAGGCCAGCGCCCCCCCCGCCCCGGCCCCCCCGGAGGCCGGTGCCCCCCCCGCGCACCACAAGGTCTGCAGCCGGCAGCTGGGGCTGAGGATGCCCTCGCAGAGCTGCGCCAGGCCGGCGTCCCCGAGCTTGTTCTCCCCCAGGCACAGCTCCAGCAGCGACTCCTTGGTCTGCAGCACGGTGCTGAGCTCCTTGCAGCCGGCGCTGGTGATGCCGCAGCCCTCCAGCCTGCGGCACAGACAGGGCCTCTGGGCGCCGGCTCCCCCGCGGCGGGGGGAGGGGCGCGAGGCGGCACCCACCTGAGCATCTGCAGCTTGCAGTTGGGGTCCAGGAGGCCCTGGCACAGGAGGGCCACGCCGGCGTCGCCCAGCTCGTTGTTGTTCAGGGTCAGCTCCTGCAGCGAGCCCTTGGCCTTGAGCACGGACGACAGCGCCTCGCAGCTGGCCGTGGTGAACTCGCAGTACTCCAGCCTGCAGGGGGGCCGCGGTCAGGTCCCCGCCCGCCCCGCCCCCGCCCGCCCCCCCCCGCACTCACTCCAGCTTCTCCATGCTGCACTGGGGGTCCAGCAGGCCCTCGCACAGCAGCCGGACGCCCTCGTCGCCCAGGTGGTTGTCGCTGAGCTGAAGGTCCTTCAGGGTGGACTTGGTGCGGAGCAGCGCCGGGATCAGCTCGCAGCTGGCGCCGGTGATGCTGCAGTTCTGCAGACTGGCACAGAAGGCGGCGGCGGTGAGGAGGACAACCCCCCGGGGGCGCCCAAACCCCCAAAGGAGAAGCGGCCTTGAGGCAAAGGCAAGCGGGGCGAGAAGGGGCGGGGGGCCCCAAGGGGCAGAGCGGGGGAGGGAAACCCCCCACGAAGGCACCCAGAGGCGGCTGGGGCTGTCCCGGGCCCCAGAAGGGGCCGCGCTGCAGGCCTGGAGCAGCGCCCCGAAAGAGACAAGGTCACGAGGGGAAGGGCCTCAAGGGACGGGGAAGATGGGAGTCCAGACTCGGAAAGGGACGCTCCAAAAGAGCTCCCGAAGTTACAAATCAAGAATGAAAGGCATGAAGAGAGACTCAACAACTTGGGAAAGTCACTGAAGAAAATGACTCCCCCAGAAATCAAGGCCAAGAAAGAGGAGAAAACGCTTGTTAGAGAGCAGCATGGGCCAAATGGAAAAGGAAACACAAAACTCAAGGAAGTAAACCCAAATCCAAAGGAAATTGAAACAGCACGTGGGAAAAACAAGTGACCTAGAAGCCGTGACCCAAAGAAGAGCCTGGATACCGTATTACAAGAAATCATCATGGAAAGGTGCCTTGACATCCTTGAGGAAGAGGAGAAAACAGAAATTGGAAGAATCTGCCCATCACCTTCTGGAAAAGACCCTAAAACAAGACTTTCTAGGACTCTTATAGCAAAACTCAAAAATTCCCAGACAAGGAAAAAGTACCACAAGCAACTGGAAAGAAACAATTCCAAAGAAAATGATCTATGTCTTTAACGAATAATGCTTGGAAATGATCAAATAAAATATATTTAAAAAAAAAAAAAAAAAAAAAAAAAAAAAGAAACAATTCCAATATGGTGGAACCTCTGTCAAGATTACACAAGACCTGGAGCCATCTACATTGAGGGACCAGAAGGCCTGGAATAGAAGTCTACCACCAAGAATCGCCAGCAAAACTGAGCATAGTCCTCTGGGGAAGGAAGGGAGGGTGGGGGGGTGACATTTAATGAAATAGAGGACTTCCAGCTATTCCTGACACCCCCCCCAAAAAAAAAGCTGAAAAGAAAATCCAACACTCAAAAAGAAACAGAAAAAGGCAAACAGAATATTGAAAACTTAAGGGGTTTTGAGTGCATTCATACCGGGCGAGGTGAGAATGAAATATTTAAGTTATCTATGATCTGTGAGATATTTAAGGTATTTAAAGTATTCAGGATTCTTTAAGCAGTTGAGATACTTAAGAACTTTCATTATTAGCACAGTGACAAGGAACATGCATAGAAAGAAGGAAGTAGAACAGGATGGGTTGAGATAAGAAATAATAAAGGAATGGGAAGAGAAAAGGGGGAGAAGAGAAGAAAAAAGGGTAAAAAGAGGTACATAAGACAATACAGTGGAGGAGGAGATGAAGGCAGCCAATGCTGGAAACTTACCACCACCAAGGTTAGCTCAAAGTGAGAATAATAGCCACACTCAGCCAGCTTCAGAAACCTACCTTACTCTATAGGGAAGTAAGGGAGAATAAGGGAAAGGAATGGACAAAAAGGAGGGCAAACTGGGAGAAGTGGTTGTTGAAAACAAAACATCTGTGAACAGGGAAAGGCTGAAAGGAGAGAGAAAAGTAAATGGAAAAAATAAGATGGAGAGTAACACAATTAGTAATTGGAACTGTGAATGCGAATGGGATGAACTCACCCATAAAATGTAAAAAGAATTGAGTGGATTTAAAACCAGAATCCCACAACATGCTGTCTATAAGAAACATATTTAAAGCAGGAAGATACCCAGAGTAAAAGTGAAAGGCTGGAGAAGAATCTATTATGCTTCAACTGGCAAAAAAAAAAGGGGGGGGGGGTAGCAATCATGATCTCAGTCAAAGCAAAAGTAAAAAGTGATCTAATCAAAAGATAAAGGAAATTATAAAAAGCACCACAGACAATGAAACTAAAATCAATATTACACAAATATGCACCAAATGGCATAGTATCCAAATTCTTAAAGGAGAAATTACATAAGTAATGGGAGGAAATACAGACAGTAAAACTTTATTTGGTAGAAAACCTCAAACTTACACAATCAAAAGTAGAAAAATCCAACCAAAAATTAAATAGGAAAGAAAGTAAATAGAACTTTAGAAAAGTTTGACATGCTAGATTTCTGGAGAAAACCAAATGGGAATGGAAACTATTATATCTTTTCCCAGCAGCACATGGCACCATGTATAAGGGTATAAGAACTTCACAACCAAATGCAGAAAAGCAGAAATAGCAAATGCATCCTTTTCAGACCATAATGTAATAAAAATTATATTCAACAAAGAGTAGCAGAAAAAAGATTAAGAAATTAATTGGAAACAATCTTATCCTAAAGAATGAATGGGCCAAAGAACAAATCAATTTCATTGAAGAAAATGACAATGAGGAGAGAACATATCAAAATTTATGGGATGCAGTTAAAACTACTTGGGGAAAATTATGTCTCTCAATGCTTATATCAATAAAACAGAGAAAGAGCAGATCAATGAATTGGACATGCAACTTAAAAAGGAAAAAAGCCAAATTACCAGTATTGACAATTAAAAAGATGAAATCACAACCAATGAAGAAGAAATTAAAACAATTGTTGGGAGTTAATTCACCCAACTATACATGCCAACCTAAGAGAAATAGCTGAATACTTACAAAAACACCAGACAAAAGAGGACTTAAACTGCACATCCGCAGGTCCTCAAGAGAAAGGCCGCAGGGCCAGATGCATTCACAAGTGAATTCTATCCAACATCCAAAGAACAATTAGCTTCCACTCTAGATGAAACTTTTTGGGCAAAGTCTTCCAAATGCCTTTTATGACACAGATAGGATACTGATTCCAAAACAGAAAGAAAACCACAGACCAACGGCCCCAATGAATACACTGATGGGAAAATCTTAAACTGCCAGCAAGGAGAACGCAAGCTTCCATCACAAGGCTCAGACACCATCATTATCAAGAATGCAGGGATTGTTCCATATTAGGAAAACGATCCAAGGCAGAATTAACATATCAGTACCGAAGCCAGTGCAAAGCACACGACTGACTATCTGTAAAACGAGGCTAAACTGAGAGCCTTGCCCAAGAGCAGGAGGGACGCAAGGACGCCCGCTGTGGCCACTCTTCAATGCTGTTCTAGCATCAAAGAGCCAAAAGAGAGGCTGAAGGAAGTGGACCGGGTGGCGAGGAAACAAACCTGTCACTCGTTGCAGAGGACTATGATGGCGGATGTAGAGAACCCCAGAAAAGTGGCAGAAGCAAGTCACCGCTTTAGCGGAACCAAACAGCGCAAGATGAAGGCCTGCGAAATGCGCAGCTTCGTTTACCAACATCGTCAGGAAACTCCATCTAAAAGAACTAGACCATATCACTTCCTGCCAACGCAAAGGAGCAACCGTGGGAGCACAGTTGTGCACTGATGGAGTCAGACCTAACTGCTCGTGGACAGGCCAATCCTTTGTAAACTAATTTACCACAAACTTCCGCCAAACTAGAAAAAATACCCAAACTCCTGTGGAACCTTGAAGGCCAGACTATGGAGGGAATCACTGAAAAACAGGAAGGCAGGAGGCCTGGGTGTGCCATGGAAGCGACCTGGCCCTGGCTAAAGGGAATCCGTGGCACAAATCCAGGCAGTCGGCACGTGGCCCTTCGTGTCCATGGCCACGTGGATCTACGCTTTGGGGGAAGAATGCAGAGCCCTAGCTGGGCCTGGAGCGAAGATAACGGGGCTACCTTGGATGCAGAGTTCTCATAGCCCTTTTGGAGGTGGTGAAGGGAGGGGAACGGTAGGATAAGCTGGAGTGTTGGATGGTAAGAAATGATGAGCAGGAGGAGCTCACAAAAACCTGGGAAGACTTTTCTAGTAAGCAAGGCCAGAAGCAGAACCGGGCATCCGGGGACAGAGCTGGGAAGGGCTGAACTTGAGCCAAGGCCAAAGCCGGTCCGGTCGGAGTCCGACCGAAGCAGGCCACTTTTCCCCCACAAGCTTTTTCTCCTGTGTGAGCGTGTCTTCTGTCAGGACGTGGCTGCCCACAGAGGCCCAGGGCTGGGGACTCACCTGAGCTTCTGAATCTTACAGGCCGGGTTCTGCAGACCCTGCAGCACCAGCTGGGCCCCCTCGTCTTTCAGCTCATTATTGGGCAGGCTGAGCTCAGTCAGGGACGCGTTGGCCTGGAGCACGGAGCTGATGTTGGCACACATGGCATTGGTAAGGCCGCAGTCATCGAGCCTAGAAGACATACCACTGAGCTTGCAGGGCTCCACGAGAACCCCTTGGGGCACCCGCAGGGAGGAGACTGCGCAATGGGCCCAAGGACGGGGGGGGGGGGGGAGAGGGGGGCTCCCTACCGAATGACGCCATACTGCTTCATGGACGGAAGGATCTCTGTCCAGCGGGCACTGCTCAGGTCCTCACACTGGATCTCCAGACTCATGGTGGGCAAGAGAGTGGCACCTGGAGAGGCAGAAAGGGGAAGCTGAGTCCCACGAGGAGCCCACACACTTCACCTGACTGTGTCTGGGAAGAGGAAGGCAGCATGGAACCCCAGGGGGAAGAAGGGCCCTGAGATTTGGGGAGGAGCTCCTTCCCACTCATCCGGATGGACGAGTGATGCTGGGGTTGGGACCCCTTCAAGGCCAAGCACAGGTGCTCAGCTCTAGGGACATCTAGGGCTCTGCCATTCTCCCAGTGGCCACACTGGAGACTGGCTCAGACTTGGGCCCAAGGACTAATGGCAGTGAAGGGCTGGTGGGGCTCCCCAAACCTCCTGCCCCAAGTCTCTACTGAGGCTCCAGAGGAATCAGGTTGCGGTCCTCTGGGCCCCCAGGCTCCCTTGAGCCAAGAGCATGGACGCAGGGGAAAGTTTAAAAAGCTGGGCACTCAGGGGCAGAGAGCAGGTGTGTTCCACTCTGGGCCTCCACAGCCTCCAGGCTAACCTGGACCTCAGTGCCCTTCCTAGTTCTGCCCAGCAGGGGGCCCCATCTGCCCACCCTGAAACTGTAACCTCCCCTCCCCCCCAGTGCTTTGGGAGGAACCATGGATGACACCAGGGGAACTCCAGAGGTGGAGGCGCTGCCCATCCGGAGAGCCAGAGCGGCCACAGAGTGAACACGGCCTGAGAAGGATGCAGACAGATGGGCCTGGCAGTGCCCAAGGAGAGAAACAGGTCTGGCCAGGAGGCAGTGCAAGCTGGGCAGATCCCAGTGACATCACAAAGGGGCAGAAGACAGAAAGTCCACTGAAAAGCAGCCCAGGCAGGAGGAAAGGCCAGGCAGGCAGGGCAGCAGCAAACAAGAACCCACCCAAGGAAAAAGGATGACTGGACCCACCCAGTGATCAAAATCCTTTCCTGGAGCTAGAAAACCCCCCACAAAATCCATTGGGGAAGACATTGAAGGGATCCACGAAAATGGGAAGCAGCAGATTGCATGGGCAGTGGCCAGCGCCAGATGAGGCCCGAGAGGGAGGCTGCATGGCTGTTGCCAGCTAACCTCTGAGGAACCCAGAGACACCCCACCCCCCACCCTGGGCCCAAACTGGGCTAAAGCTGGCAGCATCCAGCACCAGAGGCCAAAGCTCTTAAACAGGCTGTAGTTCCTCTGGGATCGGCTCCAGAAAGGGTTGGTTACATAAAGGGTTTGCGTAAGCGGCAGTCCAAAGACTGGGAAGGGCCGGCGGGGGAGCATCTGCGCCCTCGGGAACACTTGGGAACAAGAAGAGTCCCGGCTAGATTCCACAGCAAAATGGGAGGTTTGTGCACTTTGGCTATTGGAAACATCTGTCCCCACCCCTGAAAAAGACTTAACTATGCTAAAAACTGAAGCTAATCTCACAGGAGGCCAGGCCAAAGCCCAGCTGAGAACAGGCGATCACTTGCTCCATCACCCAAGGTAGGCCACAAGGCCTGGCCAAACTCTGCTGCCCTCTCCCTCCCCCCAACAGGCCCTGCCAAAGTGCTATGTAACTCAGAACGAGGCCTCCCCCAACCTCCCAATAGCTCCCCCTATTTTAGGAGCAGCCTCGGACAGTTCACAGTATGCTTTAACAATAGCAAGATGAGCTCAAAAGCAGGATGACTCAGACAGGAGGGAGGGAGGCACAAAAGCCAAGCGGACAGGCATGTGGCACAGCAAAAGGGTCTCAGTGTGGGTATGCTGACAGCATGTGCCCATGGCCCAGCCATCCCCGGGAACTTGGGCTTGGGAAGGAACCCTGAGTGAGAACGGGACCTTGTTACACAGGGGATGGGATCAAAAGGGACTGCAGGAAAATGAGGTCGCCCCTCAGTCCTGCCCAAGCTCCCTTCCTCCCCCAGCCCTTGAGCTGCTTCACTCCCAGAAGAGGAGAAATGCCCTCAGCTGCAGGGTAGAAGTGGCCTGGGGAGACTGAGTCAAAGACCAAACATCAAGTCCCCTACTAAAGAGATCCAGGGCCCCACAAATCGTGCTGTCTTCCTCTTGCCTGAGCAACAGGGCCTGACCCAGATCTGGGCAGGCTTCCCTCCCTCCTGGCCCCCCACCCCCTCCTCCTGTCATGGGCACTGACCCTTGGGATCCAGTCAGCAGCACCCCTTCCCCCCAGCATCCCTGGGGGGGGGGGGCATCTCGCCATGAGCAGCCCAGCTCCAAACTCCCTTCCCAGACATCTGTGTCTCTCCCAGCACAGGGACGGAAGGCCCCTAACCTGGTGTCCCAGCCAGGGAAACTCTTCCTTCCTGGTCCAGCCCCAACCCCAGACATCATCAGTCTTCCAGGGTCCCCCCCAGGGCTGTCACTCCCCAAACTCTCTGGGCTGGCCTTCAAGGCCTCCCTAGTGTGGCGATGGCTTACCTGATGCTGGAGAGACTAGCCCCCAAAGGCCCAGCAGGCAGCAGCTGCTACCACCCTCTAGGCCAGGGCCTGACTCAAGCCCCATGACTCAGGCAGCCCCGCCCACCAGCCCTCCCCCAAGGCTCCACCCAGGGACCTGGCCCCAGAGGAGGGGGAGGGGGCAGGCATTGGCTCTAGCCAGCAGGGCTAGGCTGGGGAAGGATCTTGGCCAGGGATGGCCGGCACCCAGGGTCCCAGAGTTCAAATCTGACCTCGGATGCTAAGCAGCTGTGCAATCCTGGGCAAGTTCCTTAAACTCTGCCTCAGTTTCCTCATCTGTAAAATGGGGCTCACAGCGCCTCAAAGGGAGGAACTACGATGCTAACTAAACGCTGGTTATGATTATAGCTGAAGGGGCCTCGGAGGTCCTTGCGCCAAACTCCAATCGTTTTACAAAGGGGGAAACTGAGGCCGGGAAGGGACAGATCTAGAGCACCCACAATCAGGAAGCCCTGGCCCCCGCAGAGACCCTTCTCTTTGATCATCCCCGATAAGCCCCGTCCAGACCAGCGGCCAGCGCTCAGGGAGGGGCCTGGACTGGTCCCACTTGGGCCCCGCCCTCTCGCCAGCCCAAACAACTGGCTGGTTACCATCAGAGAAGCGTCTGGCCTGCCGGGGAGGCGGCCTCGGCCACCGCCGCCACAGCGCCCGCAGCCCCCGCATGGTGCCCGCCGGGGGGCATCGGGTCACGGTCGCGCGCCGCTCCTGCCCTCACCCCCGGGTGCCGATCAACCCACAAGGGCCAGAACAGGGCAGTCCCACCTCCACTCCCCGCCGTGCAGAGGCCGACGCCTGGGCGGCCGGAAGAGTCCGGGCTGCCGCAGGAGCACGCAATGGGCTCACGTGGGCACGGCGTGTGCGTGCCTGAACATGGGAAGGAAGGAGAGGCCTCGCCCCGGCCGCTCTGGCGAGGGATGGGGGGGGCGAGGAAGAGTTGGGGAGCTAAGGGGGGGGCTCCCCGCGCCCCGGACCCGGGTCCGAGCCTTCCGAGGGGACCCAAGTGTCCTGGCAGACCCCTTCCCGGCTGGCGGACTCACCTCCACCACTCTCTCCCTCTGGCGCTGGCCGGGGTGGCCGAGAAGCGGCAGGAAAGAGTCGAGCGGAGGCCCTTCTGGGTCAGTTAATCAGGCGACAGGGGCGGGGCAGGGGGCGGAGCCTGGCGGGGCGGGGAAGGAAGGGCGCTGGGCCGGGCTAGAGCGGGAAGGGGCGGGGCCAAAGCTTGGCACCTGCAGCCCGAGCCCAGAGTTACGGAGTATCGCAGCTCTCGGGGAGCGCCCCCAGGACTGTCAGTCAGCTCCCACTCTCTGGGCTGCCTTGGATCCTGGGGACTCTCCTGCCCGCCTGACGGCCATGCTCCGCGCCCAGGCTCTCCCCGGGCTCCAACTGCACCTCGCTCCGGGCAGGGTCCCTCTCCCTGGCGGTCCCTTTCCAGCCTTTCCCTGCACTCCCACCGCCCCCAAAGCGACAGTCACGGCCCTGCTCAAGCAGCTCCAGTGGCTCCCGGCGGCCTTTCGGAGAAGCGCCGCCCCTCGGTCGGTTTAGCTCCGAACGCCTTTCCCAGGCTCCCCTCACCCCGGGCCCTCTCAGCCTTCCCGCCCTCCGTGTCCACGGGCAGGTGCTTTGACCAGAGAGGAACGCCAGCCTTTGGAGGCTTCCTGCTCGTTTGGTCTCTGTACACAGCAGGCGTTTAATTGCTGCCGCGAGACGAACTGATCTGCGTTTCGGAGCGTGCTGTCGGGGCCTTCGTCGGTCCCGCATTAAAGCAGCCTGGGAGAGGACGGCGCGCAGGCGCAGGCGCTGCAGCTGCACTAGAACTCCCTGCAGGCCGCCGAAGCCCGGCCTTGCTGCGACTTCACAGGGTGGCGCTGTTGCTCCGCTGGTGGGGGGACCGGGAGGAAGGGAGGGGGTCGAGGGAAATGGGGAGAGGGAGGGAGGAAGGGGGCGGGGAGGCTGCTGCTCCGCCCACACGCTGGAGGGGGAGGGGAGCGGGGGAGGAAGGGGGATGCGGGGCTGCCCCCAGCCTTCTCTTCTGGCTCGGCGGGAGCCTTCCGAGCTGCATCCTGAGCGGCCGCGGCTGCGGCCGCCTCTGCCTCCGCCTCCGCCTCCGCCGCAGGTAGGGAGCCGGCTGGCCGGCCTGCAGGGAGGGGGCGCTGCGGGCGGGGCTGCCTAGGGAGGGGCTCCCTCCCTCCCGCGTGGAACAGCTGCCACGGAGCTACGTGTGACCCTGCATGGCCCCGGGGGCCTGGGGGATGAGGATGCCGGGCCTGGTTCCGCCGATGAGCCCGGGCAGGGCACACACCTTCCGGCAGGCCTGGGCTCCGGCTAACTTTGCCTCGGACCCACGTGCGGCCCTCCGAGGGGCCCGCCTTCCCCTCCCCCTCCCCCTCCCCCGGCGCTGCCTGCAGCCCGGCCGGCCCAGCCCAGGGAGGGCCCGTTTGGTCCTGAGCCTCGGGGCCCAGGCGGCGCTGCCTCCCCCGCCCCGTTCCTGCCCCCTCATTGGCCGGGCAGCCAGCCCAATCCAAGCAGTGAGCCCCGTCCTCAGCGCCGGGGCCCCTTCTGGAGCCAGCCGGGGGCTGCCTGCCTGCCGACAGCCATAACACAAAGGCCAGTTGGGCTGGGGGGGGGGGGGGCGAGGCCCGAGGACTATTCTGGCCGCTCACGTGACAGCCGGGGACCACGTGTGGCTCGGTGGTTAGGGCTCCGAGGCGGCGTGGGGGTGGTTTCTTTGCCTGCGGCTCCCTCCCCCCTTCATGCCTCGATCTCCCCTTTTTGCTCAGCTATGGCCCCCCCCTGGGGGATGAGCATAGACCTTGCGGGGCTTGCCTGGCAGGCCTGGGGGGCCCAGAAGGCCTTCTCCGGGAGGCGGAAGGTGGTGAGCTCCCCTTCACTGTCAGAGGCAGTGTCCGCTTGCCTGGGGGGCAGTGGGAGGGGTATGGGGGGGCTGGCAGAGGAGGAAGGCTGCCTCCCCCTCCGAGGCCTCAGTGGTCTCCCCTGCTCCATGGGCCTTGGTGCTGCCAGGGAGGGTGAAGGCCCCAAGTGGCGGGCCCAGCTGCTCTCCTGCCCACCCATGGCCCCTCTGAGCTTGGGCCTGGGCCTCGAAGGAGCGCAGGACAGAGTGGGGGGAGAGCCGGCCTCCCCAGGGCCACAGGGATGCGGAAGCCTCACACCTTGAGGCGGACACACACTCCCGATGAGGAAACTGATGTGACTTGCCCAGGGTTCCCCAGTCAGTGCGAGAGGCTGGATTTGAACTCGTCTCCCTGACTCTGGGCACTGTGGGCCCAGGCTAGGGCACTTGGATTCTGAGGGTGAGCCTGGAGGCGGTCGGAGTGTGAGTTTCCTGTGGCCGGTGGTGTTCCCTGACCTGCTGTCCTCTGCTTTTTTCCGCCATTCCCTCACACCTTGCTTCGAATCCTTGGGTCTGGGGGCGCAGGCGTGGCCATCTTTGTGTCCTCCTCCTGTAGATCCTGGGCTGGGCCGGCTGAAGAAGCGGCCGCTCCACCGACCATGTATGAGCGCTGCTGTCCTACCCCCTGCGCTGTTTGCGCCCCCCTCAGGGCTGCTCCGATGCCACCCCTTCCCTGTTCCACCCGCGACCTGCTGTGTGACCCCGGGGGGGGGGGGGCGGCTCTTTCCACCGCACTGGGGAGCTTGTCTGTAAATTGTGGAAGCGGCCTGGCGCCCCGCACTGATTCTGGGGTCGTCTCCGCCCCCCTCTGCCTGCTCTTCCTCTTTCTGTCCTTCCGCCCTGCCCCCGCCCCCACTTCCGGCCTGAGGAGCCCCCTCCCCCCTCTTCCAGCCGCCCGGCAGGAGCTCTGCGGGCTTCTTGGCCGCCTGGCCGGGGCTCCTCTGGTCAGCCTCTGCCATCCCTTCGGGGCCCGGGGAGGGGGCAGCTGCCGCCTCCAGCAGGCTCCTGCCCTGGCTGCCAGAGACGTCGGGCAGAAGCTACCCCGGGAGATGCTGCCGCGGACAAACGGCCCTTCATTCATCCTCGGGGAGCCCGCGGCGTCGGCAGGCAGTGCCAGGCCGCCCTGGGGGGTGGGGGAGGGGGCACAGACTGGACAGGAAATGCTCCCTGCCCAGGGCTGGCGGGGGAGAACTGCCGGGGGCAGGGGTGCCAGGGCCGCCTGGGGGGAGGGGTGCGGCTCCGGCAGACCCGAATGACCGCTGGGGGGTTCTTGGGCGGCGGCAGGGGCCCCCCAGACCTTTCTTGAGCACAGTCTGCCCTCCTCAGGCACCCACCCCCGGGGGCTCCCTTCCTGCTCCCTTAGCTGTCCCGCTTGTCTACCCTGAAGCCTTCACGCGGTGGGCGGCCAGCCTAGGGGAAGGGAGCCACAGTGTGGATAGAGCATCACAAGGCCCAGGTTCAAATCCTGCCTGAGAGCCTTCCTGGCCTATGACCCTGGACAAGTCACTCCCCCTCCGTTCCTCACGTCTCTGGTCCCTTCCAGCTCTCGACTCCTGCTAGGGGGCCCGGCTGGACCCTCTGCTCAGCAGGGGACAGGCTTGGGGGGCTGCCAGCGCCCTGGAGCCTTTCTGGTCCTCCGTTCAGCTGGGGAAGCCTTGCACGCCAGACCCCGAGACGGGCTCTTGGCCCTTCCGCCCCGTCTGCAGCAGCCCGCTGGGCTTGCCTTGGGTCCTTCTGTCGGGTCTGTGCACCATCAGAGCGAAGGTGGGCCACGGGCCGCCCCCACCCTTCTCACCGACATCAGCATGTCTGACTCTGTGTGCCTCGCTGTGTACTCGTAGGCTCCCCCCCCCAGTCCCGCTCGCCTCCCTCAGCGCCACTCCCCGGCCCCGGCCCTGCTGCTCCCCCCACGGTGCCCGGCCCGTGGCTCTCCTCAGACACGCAGCTTCCAGTCAGTGGCTTTCTATGCCAGACCTGGTTCCCCCTGGCTTTGCACCCCTTGCTTGGGTCAGGGGCCTCCCCGCTTCATAAAAGGGGACCAACCTTCCTCGCAGCTGGAGACGCCCCCTTTTCCGAGGAGTTCAGACAGTACTGTGAACCTCTCTCCTTGGCGGACTGGATCGGGGCATCGTCTGTCCCTCGCTCATAGGAAACTGCATCATGGGAGTGACAGCCACTTCTGACTGCGCTCGATGCCTAGCAGTGACCCTCTGGCGGGGCCCCTCTGACCGCTGGGGGGCTTCTTTTCTGCCATCTTTGCCTCCAGCCGGCTCAGACCATCGACAGATATTTACTAAGTCCCAACTGGGTGCCAAGCTCAAGGGAAGACGGCACAAAGACAAAGGGGACAGTTCTTGCCTGCAGGGAGCTCGTGTTCTACTCCAGAATAGCACATGCACAGAAGTGCCCACCACAGTCAATCAGGAAGTCATGTGCAACAAAGTGGAGGGGGGGGCAGGGCTAGGTGGCCCAGTGGATAAAAAGCCAGATAGGGAAACGGGAGGTCTTGAGTTCAAGTTCAGGCACCTCCTGGCTATGTAATCCCGGGCAAGACAATCCCTTGGTGCTCTTCTGCCTTGGGACCAGTGCTCAGCATTGATTCTAAGAAAGTAGGTTTTGAATAACCAGCTATGGAGGTCTCTGAGTGCTGGACCGGGAAGGGTTGGCAATGGTCATACTCATGGCTTGAGAAAATCACTGTGATGGCTGAAGAGAGGGTGGACTGGAGGGAGGAGGCCTGGGGCACACAGACCCCTCCCCCCAGCAGCTATTGCAGTGGTCTAGGTGGGAAAGGATGAGGTCTATGGGGGGGTACTTTGCAGAGGTGAAAGCAACTGGCAGAAGTGAAATTGATGAGAGATTGCTCTGGAGGTGAAATTGGTGAGATGCTCCAGAGGTGAAATTGATGAGAGATTGCTCTGGAGGTGAAATAGACAGACACTGGGATGCTGGGCATCCTGGTGTGAGCCTGGGGGCCTGCAGGGATGATGTTGCCCTCTGCATCATAGGGAAGGGAGGAGGAGCAGGGCAAAGGGCAGTGTGCTCCATTTTGGTATTGTCAAGTGTAAGATGTCTATAAGGCAATCAGTTGGAGGTCAGCAGAGAGATGAGGGCTGAAGAAGTCAGGAAATTGGGGAGTGGAGAGGATTCCGGGATCCCTGATGTGTTCCGGAGCACACTCAATCCAGATATTCTGGGGTGTGTCTTCATGTTCTTTGCCAAAGTCCTGTCCAACTTTTCATAAACCCATTGGGAGTTTTCTTGGTAAGTGTCCTGGAGTGGTTTGCCATACCTTTTCCAGCTCATTTGACATGAGGAAACTGAGGCAAATGGGGCAAAGTGACTTGCCCAGGGTCATACAGCTAGGAAGCGTCTGAGGCCAGATTTGAAGTCAGGAAGATGAGGTTCCCTGACTCCAGCCCAAGTGCTATCCATTGAGACAGCCAGCTCTGCTGAATAGTAGGAACTTCGTAAATGCCTATTGACCAATCGGTTGTACGGAGCCTCCCTGGACCTCAGTTTCCCCATTTAAAATGAGCACGAGGTCTTTAAGGTCTCTCTGGGTCTCTGGTCAGACAGAAGGTGCCATTTTGACCAGCAGAGTAGGCTGATACTCCAGGCTTGTGGGGTCAGCAGTAAGAGGCTCGAGGGCTGGTCCACTGCCCAGACACACTGGAGAGGCCTCCTGCATGCCAGCCTTTGGCAGGGCCATGGCCTCCGCTCCCAGACGGTGCTGACCGTCACGGCCTGGCCCTGCACCAAGGGCTGCCCACAAAGGTTTCTGAATGAACGAATTCCTCTAGAGGAGACAAGGGAGTTCTGGCAGCTCGTCCCCGCCCGTAGGCCAGGAGCACGGCTGTGATTGGAGCGTCCAAAGGCCCGGCGTCATGCCTGGGCCCTCGGAGGCGGGTGGGGGACGTGGGCCCCACGGTAGGTAGCCTGGCAGGAGCGCGTCCTCGGAGCAGCAGGGAAGGGACCCCTTGGGTGCCCCTTCCTCTGAGGAGGATCCTGGAGCTCCGCTGCTCTGGCGGGCTGCCCTCTCTGTGCCGACCGCCCTTTGGGCTCTCGCCGTGCTCGCCCTCCTGCCCTGCCAGGGGCTCCGAGACTCCTCATTCCATGGGGAGGAGAGCAAGGCCGCCCAGAAGGCCAGATGCTTGCTGCAGGCCCCCCTTGAAGCCAAGTCATGTGGCCGCCGGGCCGCCTTTTCCCGCAAGGCCTCGCAGCCCACGTGCTGAGAATCCCCTCTTCTGGCCCAGGCCAGGCGGGGGGCACCCAGGGCAGTGCCGGACTAGTGCAGGCAAGGCCACCAAGAGGCAGGCGCGGTGCCAGGGGGAGCATTGAGCACGAGGCAGACACTGGAGGGGGAGAGAGGCTGCCCGTGCCGGACGGAGGACTTCCCTCGTTCTCCACAGGGTGGCCTGAAGAAAGGCTCCCCTGGGCCCGGAGAGTGGCAGCAGAGCCCCCTTGCAGCCATTATCCAGGGACGGGGCTCCCGGGAAGAAGGCTCTGGCCATCCTTCCTGACGGCCGCCCACAGACGAGGCCCCCTGAGGAGAGGCAGGTCCAATGGTCCCTGTTCCCTGCAGACCCTGACGGATAGGCCAGGCTGCTGAGCCTCGTGGAGCTGTCGCCTGGCAGGAACTGCAGCCGTGGCTGCAGAGGACCCAGGAAAGAACGTTCTCGTCAGCGAAGTCCGTGGCCCTGCCTAGTGGCGCGTCCTCAGAAATGGCTGTGGCTTTGTCCGTGGCGTCGTGGCCATCCGAGCCCGGAAGGCCGTGGGGCCTTTGCAGGCGACTTGTAGCTGAGAGCTCCATTGGAATGTGAGCCGTGGGGAGCCAGGACAGTCGGATTGCTTTGAGAGAGAAAGAAGTTGAGGGCAGACGATGGCTGACCACAGACCGAGCCTCCTCACCTGTGCCGGGAGTGACTCGTAGGGGACCCCCTCCATGGACTGGCCTGGAGCATCTGGGATCCTCCTTGGAGAAAGAAGCACCAAAGTTCAGTCTCTTATGCACCACGACGGTGTCCACCGAGCGTGGATGCCGCTTCCTGGGCTCTGCATCCATTCACACGGACCTTTCCAGGCTTCTCTGTACCCATCGCACACCTCATGCTGACAGCTTCATCCCTTTCTGGGCACTCACGGACCACATTTATTTGGTCCTTCCCCACTCAATGGGCATCGGCTTTGTCTCCAACTCTTAGCTATCCCCAAAAAGGGCTGCTATAAATGTTTTGGAGTAAGGACGGACTTTCTTATGGCAGCCTTAGGGTTCTTGTTCAGTCTTCTTTGGGACCCCATTTCTGGTTTTCTTGGCAAAGATACTGGAGTGGTTTACAATTTCCTGCTACCGTTCACTTTACAGATGAGGAAACTGAGGCAGAGTGAAGTGGCTTGCCCCGGGTCACCCAGCTAGTAAATGCCTCAGGTCACAAGAGTCTTCTTCCTGTCTCCAGGCCCAGCATTCTATCCAGCTGTATAAGCCCAATAATGGAATCTCTGGGTCAAAGGGTAGGGACGACTTCATCACTTCCTTTACATAAATCAAGGTGCTTTCCAAAATGGCTGTATGGCTCCACTAGCAGGATACAAACCCTCTTTCCACAACCCCTTCAGTATTGATTGTTGCAAGAGCCCTTCTCTTCCATCGTACAATCTATGCCATGTGTTGCTTCCAAGGTAGAAGAGCAGTAAGAGCTAGGGAATGGGGGTGAAGTGACTTGCCCAGGGTCACACAGCTAGGAAGAGTTGGAGGCCAGGACTATTTCCTCATTTTGGCCAGTTTTCAGGGCATGAGGTAAAACCTCAGGGTTGTCTTGAGTCGAATTTCTCTGTTATGTTTTGCAGGGCTTCTTTGGAGAACCATTTGTTCATATCCTTTCACCAGTTACCTACTGGGGAATGGTTACCAGTCATATGTGTGTGTCTATACTTACCATCAATTGTTTATGTCAAATACCAAGACCTTATCAGAGAAATCTGATACACAGATTCCACCCTTCCCCTGGCCACCATTTGACCACTTCCTTTTTATGTGCCCCACACGATGGGTCTTATCTTTTGTCCATTGCCAAAGTCTTCTTTCTCTTCCCCATGGCCCCCAACGATCCAGGACTCCTTTCTTCTATCCCATCACGTGACCTTTGTATGAAGGCTCTATTAGACTTGCTGCGGAGTGTGGTGTAAAACGTTGGTCTAAGCCCATTTTCTGCCCAACTGCTTTCTCCTTCTCCCAGTGCTTATGTTCCCAGGGCTTCATAAGCACTTAAGGAATGCTTCATTCGGGAGCTCTTACAAACATGGAGGCCAGAAGCAGAGTGACGTGGACTTGGATCAGGTGAAGCCCGTGCAGCCTTCATTCCAGCGATGCAGATCTCAGCCATCTTGGGCATTTCTCATTTGTGATCTCCTGCAGGTTCACCACAGAGTGTGGATGGCCAGCCCTGTGAATCTCTACTGCCTTTCCCAGGGCTCCTCTGGACAGGCAGCTTTTCCTGATCTTCCTGCTGTCGTGTCCCCACAGAAAGCTCAGAGGCTGCCTCTCCCAGGGCCTGACACTGAGCAGGCACCTAACAAGTCCACCTTCGGGTGACTGTTGGCCAGTTGTCCTGGATAGTTGCCAGCAGCAACCCTTGGCTCCTGCCCGAGACCTCTGGCTTTTCTTGGCATAGTGATCGGTCTGTCTGCTAAATTCAGTATAGCATAGTCGGCATCAGGGTCATCTCCCTGGGTCAGCGCCTCAGCTAAAGAGCCTGCGCTTGAGCTCTTTCCACTCCACAATGGACACTCTTGACTTTCCTTCCAACGTGCCGCAGCTTACCCAACCCCCTCCTGTGGATTCTGTTGGGCAGTGATACTAGTCTCCTTGCCCTTCCTGGGACAGGACGCTCCATCTTCTGACTCCAGACCTCAGAAAGCTCTCCCTACCCTTCCTGGCCGCCTGGCTTCTACCTCGCCTTCTCCAGGACCCCTTTCCCAACCCCACGTACTTCTAGAGCCTTCCCTCCAATTTGTCCTCATTTGGACTCTCCCCACTCGGCTGGGGGCTCCTTGAGGCCAAGGGCTGCCTTTTTGGTCCCAGCACACGTGATCGGTGCTCGACAAAGATGGTGTTTTTCTAAAAACTGGCCCACTCTGACAAATCCGTGGGAGACCATACACGAGCTGCAGCTTTAAGAGTGAACCTCCATCAATGAGCCCACTCCAGGTCTTTTCTCAGAGGCAGCATCCCTGAGACTTCTGGGATTCTACAAAACTTGGGCACCTCTTGTTCCCTCCCTGAGCTGGCCATGATGGATCCTCACCCCTTTCCCCCTTTGCCCAGAAGTCGGGGAAGACCAGTGTCTGTTAGGGTAGTCCAGAGGCACCTGTCAGGGAGGCCTTAGAAGGATTTCTCTACCTTCTCATGCTCTGTGAAAGAGCACACAGGTGTGTGTAAAGGCCAGACAGAAATGGCCAATATTCAGGGAGCCAATACTCAGAGCAAGGAAGAGAGCACCTGGCCGCCTCAGCTGGGGTTCAGTCCCATCTGGGAGTGTGGCTGGCCTGGAGAAAATCCTCTGAAGGAGAAGGAGCCAGCCCCCTCTTTCCCTTCCCTTTTCGCTTTCAGCACAAGGGAAGGCTCTCTGGTTAACCGCCAAAATGAGAGTTTTGAAGAAGGAAACTCCCAGAGGACCAGCAGGGCTCCATCAGAAACACGTCATGCCAAACTAACCTTCCTTCCGTTTTGGTTGGGATTAGTGGCCTGGCAGATTCAGAGCCTGCAGGTGATGTCAGCAAGGCTCCTCCTCTCAGATGTGGGGACCCTGAGGTCCGAGAGAGGACGAAGGTCGGCCAAGGGCTCACAGAGTGGGTGGCAAGACTCTGAGTGCCCATGCCTGGTGGTGGGCCTGAGAGCCAGGCAGTTTGCGGTCTTGGCACCGCTGGGCACTGGGACAAGGGCATCGGTCGTCTTCCCAGCATAATGCCCTCTTCTCTGGTGTTTCCCTTTCTAGTGAGTGGAGCCAACAGAAGGAGGTCTGTATGTGGGCAGAGAAGGGCCAGAAGAGAGGGCAGGACTGGTACTCGGTCTCCCTCCCAGAGCAGAGGAGGGAGGGGCACAAGGCCTGGGCCACACCACGGCTGACCCATGCACCATGCCCAGGGCTCGACCAGGGATGCTGAGGCAGGTGCACCCCCCTGCGGCCTGGCACTCTGACATGGACTCCCGGGCCTGAAGGAGGGCCATGGGCCCTCCTGTCCACTAGCTTGAGGGCACCGTCTGGATGCATTTAGAGCTGTGAAGGCCTGCTCAGGTAAGCGCTCGCCCAGCTCCCAGGACCTGTGGGTCTTCCAGGGATGCGGGAGGGAGGGGCTTGCCCACCTCTGCCAGGGCTGTCCACTCGGTGGCAGCGATGCCAAGGCTCAGGCTGGCCTGCCTCTCCCAGACTCCTGCCCCCACACCCAAAGGGGGCACAGAGGGGGGGCCGCACACTGTGCCCTTCCCTGCTTGGCGAGGGTGGGCACAGCTCGGGGCCGCAGTGAAGCAGACTGTCAGAAGCTGGCATTGGAAGCCACAGCACAGGGCCTGGGAAAAGTGTTTTACAGACATTGCCTCATTTGATTTTCACAGCAACCTTGGGAGAATCTTTTTACCCCCATTTTGCAGAGGAGGAAACTGAGGCGTGCTTGCCCTGGGTCCTCTAAGGCTGCCTGCCTGCTGATACTGTGGCAGCCCTGAGCAGGGCATCCCGGATGGCGAGAGGCCCTGGGATCCCGCCATCTGAGGGTGGCCATATTTAGTGGGAGCATCGGAGGCGGGGGGGCCGGTGGGTGGCCTTCAGGGGTTCCAAGAGCTCTCTGGGCCCTGGGGATGGAGGCCAGAAGGCGGCAAAGGCAGGAGTGCCCCGTCTGGCCAGGCCAGCCCCTGCCCCTGGAGGCCCCCCGCCAGGAAGCAGGCCCTTGGGTGTCTGCCGCCTCCTCCCTGGGATTGGGCTGGGATCATGGCACTCGAGGAACCACCTCAGGGCCTGTGCAGGGCTCCTGTCCCTGGGGCAAAGCCAGCCCAGAGGCCTCTCTGTGACCTGGGCACCCACCACACTAGTGCAGAATGTGGGTCAGAGGCCAATGTCCTGAGTTCAAATCTTGCTGCTCCTCAGTCACTGGATGACTTTGGACCAGTCATCACCCTTCTCTCCCAGCCTCAGTTTTCTCATTTGTAAAAGAAGGGCTCGGACGCGATGTCCATCAGCATTCTGAGGCGGGGGGGGGGGGGGTGCCACAGGGCCCAGAGCAGTGACTCTCAAGCCAGGAAGACCCGAGTTCAAGTCCAGCATCAGTTTACCTCTGTTTCCTTATCTGTAAAAAGGAGATGTCAGCCTCCCAGGGTGGTTGGGAGGACCAGACAAGTGCTTGGCATACCGTAGGCGCTCCATAAATACTGTCAGCATCATCCTATGGAGCCCCCATCAGGAAGTCCACCTTCCCCCTAGCCGTGGTCGCCAGCTCTCGATACCCAGGCTGGGAGGGGGGCGGGAGGGGGCCCAGCTAGATCAGGGAAGGACACACGGGGGGAGGGGGAGACACCAGCAAGAGCCTCCCCCAAGGACCCCCCCACTCCCCGGTTCTCTCGGTCTGTCTCGACCACTCTAGGGGTGCCTGTGAGCCCAGAGCGGGGGGCCTCTCCTGCCTCCCCACTCTGGACATGAAGAAGGACATCGAGGCTCTGGTGGCAGAGGAGAAAGCCGAAATCATTGCCAAGTACCGGAGGGTGAGGGCCAGCCTCCCCCCAGATCCCCTCGTGCCCCCTCCTTTTGTGACTGGGGAGGGCGACAGGAGGTGCCCGGTGGCACAGAGGGCCCTCACCCGGCACCCTGGACTCCCCTCTCTGTGCAGGGGAGACAGCACGGGGCTCGCATTGACCCATGGGAAGATGCCGACTTCTCCCTTTACAAAGTCACAGATCGCTTCGGGTTCCTGCAGTACGTTTTGGGGTGCCCCTGCCCCCCCCCGGGGCTGGGAGGGAGGGAGGGAGCCAAACGTGGGCATGAGGAAGGGGCCTGGCCCTCCCCCAGGCCACAAGAGCAGGCCTCGTTGCTCACCGTCTTCTTCCTCTGCCCTCCCCCTCCCAGTGAGAGCGAACTGCCCAGCCGGAGCGCCCAGGAGGAGAAGGTGAGTCAGCCGTGGGGGCCCCGAGGCTTCCCTGGTCCTGCCTCCCTCCCTCTTCCAGCTTCTGCCCTGCCCCAGTGGGTCCAGGAGCCCCGGGGCTGGGGGCAGGAGCAGAGCCAAGGCAACCCCTGCTGTTTCAGTGCCGCTGTGCCAGGGCTCGGGGCGCAGGCGGGGGGCTCCGTTCTGAGGGGCCCGCATTGACTTCTCAGCAAAAGGTCCAGGAGATCGAGCGGGTGGACAAGTGGCTGAAAATGCTCAAGAAGTGGGACAAGTACCGGGCTAGCGAGAAGGTGAGAGGCGGAGTCTGCCGGGGACCATCTCCCACCCCATCGTCCCCCAGGCTCCTCCTTGGCCTCTCTGTAGCCTTTGACGCTGTTCTCTCCCACCTCCCGGTGCCCCGGATGTCCCGCGGGGCTCTGGCCTCTTCCCCTCTCCTACTTCACTGGGTGACCCTGATGCCGTCCATGGATTTAGTGACCGCCTCGATGCGGATGATTCTTAAATCTAACTTTCCTGCTCCCCGGTCTCTGCTGACCTTCCGTTTCCCATCTCCAGCCACCTTTCCCAGGGATTAAACTGCCAGGAACCAACATAACTCACTATTTCTGAAGCAGAACCCATGATTTTGCCCCCTAAACTTGGCTCTTCCTATTTCATCATAAAGGACAATACTGGGCTCCTAGCCCCTAAGAGTCATGGGGGGGGACTTTCTCCCCTCCCCCCTTCCCATCCAAGGTGGTGCTAGGACCTGTTAATTTCCCCTCTGGACCACCTCTTGTCAATCTCTCCTCCACACCACCTCTTGTTGATTTCTCTTCCCCAGTACTCTTCCTTCTCTCCTCTGACTCTGCCCCCAGCATGGTGCAGCCAGTTAGTTATCACTTCCCAGCAGGACTAAGCTAGCTGGGGAGTTGGTCTGCCTCCAGTCTCTCCCTGTCCCAGTCCACCCTCTGTTTAGCCCCCGAAGTGACTTCCCTAAATGCAGGTCCCACCGGGTCAGCACAGCTCAATAACCTCTTGTGGCTCCCTGTGGTGTCCAGGAGCAAATGTCCTTCTCTGGCATTCAGAGCCCTTTGCCCAGCCCCTCCTCCCTTCCAGTCTTCCTTTGCCTTTGAGCCATTCCTGGTGGTTCCTCAAACAAGACCCTCCATGTCTGGCTCCCCCCTTGCCTGGAATGCTCTCCCTCCTTCGCTCTGCTTACTGACCCCTCTGGCCTCCTTGGGGTCCCAGTTAAAATCCCGCCCTGTACAGGAAGCCTTCCCTCTCATCTCTTCGGTCCATAGCCCGTTTGCAAGTTAGATTGGGAGTTCCTTGCTTCATTTCAGTTCCTTGGAGCTTAGCGCTGTACCTGCATCCAGTAGGAGCCTACTCAATGCCTGTTGGCCGACTGCCCAGGAAGCCCTAGCTGCACTCCCAGGCGCTGACTGCCTCTCTGCTTCCCAGAGGCGGGTGGGGTGCTGGGCTCTGCCTGTCTGTGTCACCCACTGACATGTTCACTCATTTCTCCCCCAACTCCCTCCCTGTTAACCAAGGCTTTTTATTACATCTCGCTGTGCTAATGCTGGGGACCCTGGAACAACAGGGAGAACAGCCCTCCCCTGGGAGGAACTCATTTCCGGAAAATTGGGAAGACTTCCCAGGAAGATTGGGAGGAAGGGGGATGGCTGCAGTGGCTGGTGCCCTAGGGCACGAATGGGGCTGTAGCTGGGAGCCTGGCTTCTATGCAGATCAGAAGCTGCCTCCTTCTGTTTATCCCTGGGGCAGTCGGGAGCCACAGCAGTCTCAGGAGCAGGAGAGTGACCCACTGCCCCAATAGCAGCCCCCACCAATCTGAACAGAAAATGGGAGGGAGCTGGCAGTGTAGATGGCACTTCTGAAGGGGCTCACAGCAGCACCTACTGTGGTGGGGGGGGTGTCAGTGTCTGTGAGTGGATCCGGCTGGCAAACACGAGGGGCCTGAGATGGGCCTGAGATGGGCTTCGAAGGATGAGAAAGCTGATGCAGGAAAAGGGGGTGCTGCTGTGGCCCTGGACACCGGGGATGGGCCAGTAGGTGGCTTCCTCTCCCGGCAGATGGCTCGGAGGGTCTACAAAGGGATCCCCCTGCAAGTACGGGGCCAAGTCTGGGCCCTCCTCCTGGATGTGGAAAAGGTGAAGACGGAGAACCCTGGCAAGTACGAGGTAGGCGCCGGCCGGGCCCTGGCCACGGAGGGCAGGACCCCGGGGGGCCTCCCTGCACCCCTAGGACACCGACAAAGCCACAGCTCTTCCCTCCCCCCCCCAAATCCTGAACTCCCCTCCTAAGGCAGTAGGCCGATCCCCCGGAGAGGGGCTGCCACGCTGGGCGGGCACCCCTGTGCCAGGCTGGGAGGCCCGTCCTTGCTCCCCAGGGCCTCCCCCCTCCCAGGAAATGAAAGAGAAAGCCCGGAGCGCCTCGGCCGAGATCAAACAGATCGACCTGGACATCAACCGCACCTTTCGGAACCACATCATGTTCCGAGAGCGCTACGGACTGAAGTGAGTGGGCGGGGCGGGGGCGGGGCGCGGGCCGGCCAGCTGCCCCTCCCACCTCTGTCTCTCCCCAGGCAGCAGGCCCTGTTCCACGTGCTGTCGGCCTACTCCGTCTACAACACGGTGAGCCCCCGCTTGTGCCCTCGGGCGGCCCAGGCTGGGTGGGGCGGCCCCTCCCCTCCCCTCCCCCCACGGACCCTGCGTGTGCCCTCGCGGCCCCCGCAGGAGGTGAGCTACTGCCAGGGCATGAGCCAGATCGGCGCCATCCTGCTGATGTACCTGAACGAGGAGGACGCCTTCTGGGCGCTGGCCCAGCTGCTGGCCGACCAGAGGCACGCCATGCACGGTGAGCGCCGGGCGGGGGGGCGGGCGGCCGGGCGGGGCCCCGGGCGGCCGCTGAGCCCTCTGCCCTGGCGGGCTCCCCGCAGGCTTCTTCATGCCCGGATTCCCCAAGCTGCAGCGCTTCCAGGACCATCACGAGCAGATCCTGGGCAAGGCGCTGCCCAAGCTGAAGAAGCACCTGGTGAGCCCCGCGGGGGGCGGGGCGGGGCGGGGCGGGGCCGAGGGGGCGGGGCCGGCCGGCCGCCGGGAGCTGTCGCCCCCCTCTGGCCTCTCTCGGCAGGACAAGGAGCAGATGGCCACCGGCATCTACACCACCAAGTGGTTCCTGCAGTGTTTCATTGACCGGGTGAGAAGCTGGGGCGGGGCGGGGCCGCCGGGGGGGGGGGGGGGCTCGGCCTCTCCCTGGGCCCCTCTCAGGCCGCCTGTCCTCCGCAGACCCCGTTCACCCTGACCCTGCGCCTGTGGGACGTGTACATCCTGGAGGGCGAGCGGGTGCTCACGGCCATGGCGTACACCGTGCTCAAGCTGCACCGGAGTAAGGCGGGGCGGGCGGGGCCGCGGGGGCTGGGCTGGGGGGGAGCCCGGGGCGCTCATGGGCCCGCCCCCGCCCCCCCAGAGCGCCTGCTGAAGATGGCCCTGGAGGAGCTGCGGGAGTTCCTGCAGGAGAAGCTGGCCGGCCCGTGGCCCCACGAGGACGACGCCGTGTTGGAGCAGCTGCAGGCCTGCATGGCGGAGCTGCGCAGGATGAAGTGCGAGCTGCCCCCCCCAGGTGGGCCCCGCTAACACCCGGGCAGGGAGGGCCAGCGGGGGGCCGCGGGCCGCTCCAAGCTGTCGCTGTCCTCTTTCCTTTGAAGCCAAACCGGACGAGCTTCCCAAGAAGCCGCCGCCGCCGGCAGCGGAGCTCTCGAGCAAGGCGGTGCCCCCCGTGGGTCCCTCCGACGGGGCACCCCCTCACGACAGCTTCTCTCGCGCCCAGGAAGAGCCTCTTCCCCCCGCCAGCACCCCTGAGCGGCCCCGCCGGCCCTGGACCAGCATGCCCAGCCTCGCAGGCCCCGCGCAGGTGGGCGCAGAGGATGGGGGCGGCCAGCTGCGAGACTGACCCCATGAGGGCAGCAGGGGGGACCCGGGCAGTAAAGTCGGCAAGCGCGGTCTGGACTCCTGTCTGCTTATTGCGAGGCCTCCCGCCCCGCCCCGCCCCGCCCCGCCCGGACAGGCACACCGAGGTCAAGACCATCCAATAATTTACTGAAACCAATAATTTACTGAAACCGCGCGCGCGCGCGCGCGCGAGCAGAGGGGGCGGGGAGGCGCGGGAAGCAGTGTGGGGCCGGGAGTCGGAGCCAGTCCGTGCAAAAGGCCTGCGGGGGGCAGCGGCGCGGGCTTGGCCTCCCTGGCAGGACCCGGAGCTCCAGCAGCAGCAGCGCGGCTTCCTCCTCCTCCGGCCTGGGGCTGTCCGGCGCCGCCCTCAGGTCCAGCACCTCCGAACCCCCAGCCTGGGCGGGGCGGAAGGCAGTGTGGGCGGGGCCCCGAAGCCCCGCCCCGCGCCGCCTCACCTCGGCCCCCGGCCCCGCCTCACCTCGGCCCCCTGGTCAGGAGATCACACACTTGCAGTTCAGACAGCCCGGGCCGCTCTCGTCCGGGGGGTTCAGCTTCCGGAGCTTGTGCTGTCGGATCTCCCGCACCAGCGTGTAGAAGGCGTCCTCCACCCCCTGCAGGGAGGGCGGCTCAGCCGGCGCCCCGCCTCCGCCGCCCCGCCCCGCCCCGTTCCCTCCCCGGACTCACCTGGCGGGTCTTGGCCGACGTCTCGATGTAGGGGATGCCGTAGCTGCGGGCCAGCTCCTGCGCCTGGCGGGTCTCCACCGTCCGCGCCGGGAGGTCGCACTTGTTTCCCACCAGCACCATGGGCACGTCGTCCGAGTCCTTCACCCGCTTAATCTGCTCCCTGGGAGGGGAGAGAGCCGGGGTCGTGGGCGGGGGCGGGGCCACGGGCGGGGCGGGGGCGGGGCCAGAGGGCGGGGCTCACCGGTACTGGTGGATGTCCTCGAAGGACTTGGTGTTGTTGATGGCGAAGACGCAGAGGAAGCCCTCCCCGGTGCGCATGTACTGGTCCCGCATGGCGCTGTACTCCTCTTGGCCCGCCGTGTCCAGGATGTCCAGCAGGCAGGTCTCCCCGTCGATGACCACCTGCTTCCTGTACGAGTCCTGGGGGGCCCGCGTGGCGGCCATTCAGGGGGCTGCGGGCGGGGGTGGGGGGCCCGGGGAAGGGTGGGAAGGAGCGAGCCCGGGCGCAGAGGGGAGTCTAGCGGAGGGGAAGGGCGGGGGCTCACCTCGATCGTGGGGTCGTACTCGTCCACGAAGTGGTTCTGGATGAGCTGGATGGTGAGCGCGCTCTTGCCCACGCCCCCAGCGCCCACGACCACCAGCTTGTATTCGGTCATCGTGGCGGGGGTCCTGGGGGGTAGGGGCTGCGCTGTGTCGGGGTCTCCGAGGCGCCCCTCTCAGATACGGGAGGGGCGGGACTGGTTCCCAGGTGGGGGACCCGCCCCCAGCAGCCCCTCCCCCACCCTCCCCCAATCCGGCCGGAGCGCCGAGGCCCCCCCACAGGGCCACCCCCCCCCGGGCGCCCCCTCCCGCCCCGATGACGTGCAAGTTTGCAGGAGGCACCCCCCCCCGACCGCGCCCTGCCCCCGCCCCCGCCAGAGAAGGCCACGGCCCAGCCACCAAGGCCACGGCGCTCCCGGGGTAGCCCAAGCCCCACCAGCGGCGGGGGCACCGCCTCCATCCACGACACCCTCCAGCCGTGGGCACACTTTACCGCCTCCCAGTCCTCCCTCCCCTCCGCCCTCCGCTCGGCTCTGCTCGCCGGGCCTCCCCCCAGGCTCACCGGGATCACAGCCTCCTCCACCGACTCCTCCTGCTCCGCCGCTGCTGCCCCCCCGGGCCGTGGGTTCCGGGCCGGGGGCTCCGGGGGGGGCTCGGGGGGCTCCGGGGCTGGGGCTGGGGCCGGGCCGGGCGGCTGACTCCGCGCATGGGCTCCTGGCGGCCCAGGGCGCGGGCGCGCGGGCGGGCGGGGTCGCGCGCCCCGGCCCCTCCCCACAGGGCACGTACGCGCACGCTGCCGTCCCTCATCCCCGTCCACCGTCTCCGATCGGCCCTTCCCATTGGCCGAGCCCCCTGTCCATCGGGTCCCGGAGCCAGCCCAGCTCCTAGTTGGTGCTCCGGTAGCGCGGCCATCCAAGGGCGCTGGCTTCCTATTGGCTGAAGCTTCCGCCCATTATGCCCTTGGCTCGCTCTCTTGACTGAGAGACCTCCAGGTACCGCCCACGCCAGGATCTCTCGCGCTGTTGGCTGGGAGGGGAGAAAGGAGGGTATTCCAAGTAGAGGAAACCGCTAGGGCAAAGGCCCCACAGCTGGAGATGCAGCGTTCTGGGGAAGCAGCCTGGGCCTAGCCAGTTCGTCTGGACCTTGGAGGGAGTCGAGGCTCCCAACGTTTAATGAATCGGAAAGCCAAGACTGAGCTGGGCTTGGTCCTGGTCTGTGGAGTCAGGAAGTCCTGGGTTCAGATCCAACCTTCAACCTTGCTAGTGAGCAGCACAGGAGCCCTCCCTCTCAGGGTTTCTGTGAGCTTCAAATGCAACAAGGTCTGAACAGCCCTCTGTAAAGGGAGGGGGGAGGTGCACACATGCTAGCCCAGTGACCCTGGGCAAGTCACTTATCCATTGCCTATCTCTTACCTCTCCCCTGCCTTGGAAACCACGAGCTCTGTGCAGAAATGCTTCGAGGCCAATGGGGAGTCCCCCCAAAGCCCAGAAACACTGTGGTCAGCCCCGGAGGCCGGGCCTGAAGCAGGGCTGCCAGAGCGGATGCCCAGCTACAAAGAGGTCTCTCAGACCCTGAGAGGCTAGGACGGAGCATGTGGAGAGCCTCCCCCGAACCTCCACCTGGGGTGAGCAGCTGCTGGGTCCCCCGACCCAAACACGCACCAGCAGCCTGAAGAGCTCAAGGCGGGGCAGAGACGAGCCTTCAGCAGGCAAACAGAAAGCCCAGAAACCTTTATCAGATACCTTCCAGCGCCAGGCTCTCTGCTAAGGGAGGTGCAGAGAGGAAAAACACAGTCCCTGCCCACCCCTCCCCCGCCCAGGGCAGCCCCCCCAAAGGGCTCGCTGGTGCCCCTCTGAGCCCTGCCCAACCCTGGATCCAGCAGCCTCTCTGGGGACACCCCCCCTAGCAGCTGGGGTTCAGGAGCCCAGCCTCTGCCTTGGACACCCTTGGCCTCTCCAGGGGGTCACTGGTCTGGGGGTCAGCTGTTGGGAAATGAAGAGCCGCTGCGCCCTCCTGAATGGCGCCTTTGGGGGGAGGCCTGAGATCCTGGAATAAGCCACCAGTCATTTCCCTGAGAGGAAGACGGCTGGCTGTGGCTCCCCATCGGCTTCCCCCTCCATCCCCAAAGAAGGAATCAACCCACCAACCACAAAGGAATCCCCCCAGAGACATGGACCTAAAGGACTCCTGGACTTGGAAGAGCAGCCCAGCCTGGGCATGAGGGGAACAAGAATCCCTGAAGCAAGACTTCAAAAAAGGAAACAAAATGATCATCTGCATGAGAAAAGGGAGCAGGAGGCAGAAAGCCGGCAACAGGTGAGCCAGGAAAGCAGGAAGGGGAAGGAGAAGGAACTGAACCAAGAGCTCCAAACCCGTCCCGGCCCAGACTCCTGGAACAAAGGCTACTGGACCAAAGAGAAGGTAATGACTTGTGAAGAGTGAATCAAACTCTTTGTCTATCAATCAGCAATTGATTGAAAGTTAATCAATCAAAAGCTGAAGTACCCCTACTTAGTACCCTACTAGGTACCAGGTCACTAAGTAGGAGAGTTCACAAATCACTTGCTAGAGTGGGTGGCAACTCCAGAGGCCACTGCCCTGTTCCTGGGCAGTGCTAGGTGTGAATCTTAAAACTGCTCAGACTCTACTTCAGAAGATTTGATTAAGCTCTTCCCCATTTTCTACAATGGAGGTAATTGATCAGGAGTGTATTGGGAATTTTAACATTACTCCACCCTACTCAGACAGTGCCTTAGGGGAAGATAAAGTTGTGAACTCCTGATTGAACAATGAAAAGTCCCCAACTCATAGTGAAGCCAACCTTAAGCTAGGTCTGTTTTTAGATCTAATACAAAAGGGTGCCAAGTACCTACAAAGGTTAAATTAATCACTAAAAGATCAAGCAACTTACAGAGGGCAAGCTTAGCAAAGAGGTGTGAAATACTCAGAAGATGTAATCTAATCAGAGAAGGTGAGAACAAAAGAAGATGTGAACTAAGAATGGACAGTCCTAGGAAAAGCGTCTGCTGTGATTGGTAGACATGAAAATTTAGGGGAGGTGACATAAGAGAAAATTCTTTAAAAAGAGAATTCAGTTCAGTTTGGAAGCTGAATTGGAGCTCTGAACTCAGTTCAGGAGTTCAGTGGAGGACTGGAGCTTGCTTGAGACAATCTTGTGGTGAGTGATAAAGACTGACTCGCTCTCCCTTAGGCCCAGGGATGGCCTAGGCCCTTTCCTACTGCTTGGCTACTCTCTCTCTCTCTCTCTCTCTCTCTCTCTCTCTCTCTCTCTCTCTCTCTCTCTCTCTCTCTCTCCCCTTCCCTTAATTCCTTCATTTGTATTAATTAAAATCTCCATAAAACCCTGCTGACTTGGGTATTTTCATATTTGGGAATTTTCCCATGGCGACCACTTAATTTTAGATTTTTAAATCAAGACGCTAAAAATTATCTTTACAGTTTGGCTGAAACCTTTATAGTTTTGGCAATTCACAGTCTTGGCAAACCATATTTTCATGGTTACATGGGCCAATTGAAAGACTGCAATTGGTTCCTGTAAAGTGGGCGAGAAAACTGCTTTAAAAAGGCCAGCTGGAGGATTCAGTCCAGTCACTGCTGGTGAGCTGGACTGGAGGAGGAGACTCTTTCCTTGGATCTCGCTTCTCTGTGGATTCTTCCTCTTCTCCTGGCTCTTCACATTTGTAGTCTGAAGACAGTAGGATTAAACTCAGGGTATTTGTAGCTAGGCAGTACTGTCTGTCTCTTTATCAACATTTTTCTACTTCCCCTCTTTGTAAATGAAGCCCCTTAAGGTCATTTTGACTTAAGCTGTAATATTTCTAAATCAGCGACCACAGTATTATTTTAGAATTCTCATATTTAGTATAAAACCTAAATTTAAATTCTTATAGATTTCCTCCTGAAGACAAGAGATAGGAAAACTAAATTAGGCAAAAGACTGGGGGAAAGAAGAAACTACAATGAAACCCATATTAAAAAAAAAAAACAACCAACCTTGGGGAAAATAAAAGACCAAGGAGAATTTAAGATTCATCAATTACCTGAACGCCTCGCCCCCACCCTCCCAAGAAGTTGGACCTCATATTTCAAGAAACCATAAAAGAAAACTACCAACACCTTTTAACTACAGAGGGCAAAGGAGAACTAGAAGGCAGTCACCTCCTGAAGTCATCCCCAAATGAATACTCCCTAGAACATTGGAGCCCAAATCCAGAGCATCCAAGTTGAAGAAAAAACACTGAGTAATCAGAAAGAAAAAAATTCAAGCCCAGAGGAGACCCGATCAGCATCATGCAAGATTTAGCAGCCACTACCACAAAGAAATGAGGAGCTTGGAAGTTATTTCTAAAGCTAAAAGATACAGACTTACAGTCAAGAATGGCTGTCGGAACAAGACCGAGTATGCACAATCTTATAAGAATGCAGCCAAAGCAGTCCTTATGGGAACATTTATGTCTGTAAGTACTTTCTTCAAGATGTTGATAGAGAAAAAACATCAACAAATTGAGCAAGCAGATAAAAAAACTCCAAACTCAACAGATTTAGAAATCCTAATTAAATATGAAAATGACACTACTTAAAATCCTTTCTTTTCTTTTCCAGCAGATTACGCCCCGTCATTACTCCTCTCTCATTTGTCATCTAGCAGCTGCTTCCCTGATGCCTACAAACACACCCTAGTCTCTCTGCTTTCTCAAAACCCTGATCCATCTATCCCAACTCCCTTTTGTGACCAAACTCCTTCAGTGAGTGCCTCCACTTCCTTTCCTGTCCCTCCCTTTTCTAAGTATTGAAAGTCTGGCTTCAGATTTCTGAAATGGCACTTTCCAAAGTTAAATGTTCAATCTTACAGCAATTCTCATCCTTCCTTGACCTCCCTGTAGGATTTTTATTTGACTCTTACTTTTCTGTCTTAGTGACCACTCTAATACAGAAGGGCAAACAAGAGCTAGGCAAATGGGATTAAGTGACTTGCCCACACAGCTAGGACGTGTCTCAGGTCACATTTGAACCCAGGTCCTCCCAACTCCAGGTCTCACCACTGTGCCACCCAGCTGCCCTGTCCCTGTATTGTACTATTTGACCCTCCCCTCCTTGATTCTCTTTTCTGTAGGTTTTCAGGACACCACTATCTCCTGGGTTTCCTCTTTCCTCTCCCTCCCAGTCTCACCCAGACCAGGTCCACTAATGACGATAAAAATACAGTTTCCAAAGTGTCATATAACACGTTTTCTCATCTGATCCTCAGTTTGGAAAGTTTCTGGGAGGTGCTTGCAAGGTGCTATTATCACCATTGTATAGTGAAGTCATTCTCTTTCTCAGTTTCCTCTTCTGTGAGATGGAGATGATATTAGCATCTCTCTCCGAGTTACTGTGAAAATCCAATGAGATAGCCTATTATGACGCTCCTCCTCCTTACACTAAAGCTCAGGTCTCATCATGTCATCTCTTCCCCATTCAGGAAACTCTCGAGGTTTCCAAAAATCGCCTTTTCCGGTCTTTATTTGGCTTTGTTGGCCCCACCCCAGCCTTTCCCATACGCTCAGCCCTTCTTCCTCCCCTCGACACACTCAGCAGAGCACTGGCACTGGCTTCCTTCCTGCTGTTGTTCGCCCTGGGTTGCTCTTCTTCCTCATCGTTCCAGCCTGGCTCTCCCGGCTCCCTACGAATCCCCGCTTTGATCCCAGGTTTTCCAGGAAGCCTTCTCCATCCAGCCCCCTTCATGCTAGCTAGCCCCTTCCTTCCTTCTGTTCCTCATCTCCACTTCTACCCGTCCATATCTCATGTTCAGTCATGGGCTGTGTGCCGTCTCCTCCAATTGATGAGCAACTCCTTGAAGGCAAGAGTGGGTTTTGGCCCTTCTTTACACTTAACACAGGTCCGGCTCATAGTTAGCCCTGAATAGACTTGCTGACAAAATCAAAGAAAAGGCCAAAGCCGTGGAAAGCAAATAAATCTCTTAAAGAAAAAACTGGGAGCTGGGTCGTTTGGGGGAGGGGGAGGCGGACGGGGAAATGACCGGAGAAGCCATTGTCCAGTGGAATTCTTAAGCAACCAGATTCCTGTTATCAGAAACGAAAAAGGCAAATTCCCACCAAATAGAGAAAACCAAAGGAAACGATCAGGAACTTTTCCCAATCCCATGCCATTGAAACAGATAATCTAACTGAAATGGCCAAGTATTTATAAAGCAAATGTGAAACGCCCCCATTTCCAGAATAAGACGTAAAGGACTTCAGCAGCTGGACGGGGCCCAAGAAAAGGAGGCCTGAAGGAAGGAATCCCTTGGCGCCCACGAGGGAGTTCTGGCCAACGCCAAAGGACAATCCATCTGATCCTACGCAGCTGTGTGGAAGAGGCGCCAAAGAGGTCCTGCCCGGCCTCCGGCCACTTCTGCAGAGGCCGTGAATGAGCTGGCCTGAGAACGCCCAAAAGCCAAGCTCCAAGCTACTTGGCGAAGAAGGAAAAGCCTTCTGTGGAATATCAGGAGGAAAACAAAGGCGGCCTCCACCTGGCACCAGGAAGCATCAAGCACGGCAGGGCAGACCAACAGTCCCTAAGGGTGTCCCCAAATGGCCTCAGGCTTTTCTTCCTGTGCTTTGGGGGATCTTGAGTGTAAAAGGGCTCTCTCTGTCCCTTGTCAAAGGCTTCTCCCACAGGTTACAGCTCCCGTTACTGGAGCTCGAAGATCTAGCTGGGATGGAGCGGCCGAGAGACCCTCCGCCTGGCAGTCTGACGTTCTAGTGCCTGGGAGTTTTTAAGAGGAATGAAGACCAGCTCGGGCGTTGGGCCTGAGTTCCAGGCCAAGCCAAGCCAATTCGGGTTTGGGGGACACGGGGCAGAACGGGCGGCCTCCCCTTGCCGGACCTCAGCTTCCCCATCTGTAGAAGGGTCCTTTTTAGCTTCTGATCAATGGCCCGAAGATCCTATTGGCTTTGAGGCTCTACGAGAGAAGCGGGGCAGAGACGAGAGGGGAGAATCTTCCTTGCCAGGGCAGGCTTTGCTGTCTTGTGGTAAAGAACCAGCATTTCTATTGGGCCTGGAGAGAAAACGGGGGAGTCCGAGACCTTCTGCCAAAGCTGCTTTCGCCTGTGTCTTGTCGGGGGGGGGGGGGAGCCCCGGGATGCCCCGGCTGCCGCGGTTCTTCCAAATACAATATCGCCAGTCCAGAAGCGGGGCTGACCCAGCGAAGCCCAGGATTTAAGCTGGGAGAATATGCTCTGTTTGACGCCAGCCCAAGGGGAAGGGCTTCCCCTCCTCTTCCTGTGACAACTTCCTGTGGCTGGAGACGGCGGCGACAACCCTGTTCATTGGCTGCTGAGTCCAGCTCTTAAGCATCCAGAGGAGCCGGAGTGATGGAGACAAGCGCAGCTGCTGCCGGGAGAGCCTCCAGGGATCTGGGAACGTCCTGGCCGCCCGTCTCTGTTGGGGCCCTTAGGCAGAGGCCACCCGGCGATGGGGGAGCCTTGGGGGGCTCCAGAAGATCAGGAGATGCCTTGGAAGCCCAACTCGGGCTGCTGACGGCCTCCTGGGAGAGCAACTTGCCCGAACAAGCCCGGCAGGAAATCATCTCAGCACACCAGACACGGGTTTTGTGATAAAGGGAGCAGCTCATCCACTGGCGCCACCGCCGCCGCCGCCACCCCCAGAGAGGGAGGGGGAGGGGGAGGGGCAATGTCAGCCACACAGTTTTGAGGAGGTTCTTCCTAGGGCCGGTGAGCGTGGAGGGGACCAGGGGCAGCCATCTGGGGCAGGCTTGGACTTCAGGCCTTGGTAGGCCTTTCCAGGAAATAGCCCTTTGCTGAAAGGAATCCATGTTAAAGGGCTGCTATTAGAGAGCTGCTGAGTGAGGCTGGGAAGAACATGCTTGAGGGACCCTTTCAAGGCCCCCCCCCCCCCGGCTCCTCAGGGTGCCTCCTGGAACCGAGGGAAGAAGAGAGCCCTGCGGCCAATGGGGGGTTGGCACGGTGACCCGGGAGCCCATGGTACAGTAGTCTGCCGCAGTTTTGTAGCTTATTTCATTTGTAATACATCATGGAGCCGACAGTTTAATCCAGTATTAGCCATGTAGCATCTAGATCAGATTGTTGGCCATCTCTGGGAGTGGGGGGGAGACTGCCAAAGGGACAGAGGGAGGGAGGAGTGAAGGAAGGAGGGAAGGAGGGAAGGAAAGAAGGAAGGAAGGAAGGAGGGAGGGAAGGAAGGAAGGAAGGAGGGAAGGAGGGAAGGAAAGAAGGAAGGAGGGAGGGAAGGAAGGAAGGAGGGAGGAAAGGAAGGAAGGAGGGAAGGAAAGAAGGAAGGAGGGAGGGAAAGAGGGAAGGAAGGAAGGAAGGAGGGAAGGAGGGAGGGAGGGAAGGAGGGAAAGAGGGAAGGAAGGAAGGAAGGAGGGAGGGAAGGAAGGAGGGAAGGAGGGAAAGAGGGAAGGAAAGAAGGAAGGAGGGAGGGAAGGAAGGAAGGAGGGAGGAAAGGAAGGAAGGAGGGAAGGAGGGAAGGAAAGAAGGAAGGAGGGAGGGAAAGAGGGAAGGAAGGAAGGAAGGAGGGAAGGAGGGAGGGAAGGAAGGAAGGAAGGAAGGAAGGAGGGAAGGAGGGAGGGAGGGAAGGAAGGAAGGAGGAAAGGAAGGAAGGAGGGAAGGAAGGAGGGAGGGAGGGAAGGAAGGAAGGAGGGAGGGAAGGAAGGAGGGAAGGAGGAAAGGAAGGAAGGAGGGAGGGAGGGAAGGAAGGAAGGAGGGAGGGAGGGAAGGAGGGAGGGAGGGAAAGAGGGAAGGAAGGAAGGAGGGAGGGAAGGAGGGAGGGAAGGAGGGAAAGAGGGAAGGAAGGAAGGAAGGAGGGAGGGAAGGAAGGAGGGAAGGAGGGAAAGAGGGAAGGAAAGAAGGAAGGAGGGAGGGAAGGAAGGAAGGAGGGAGGAAAGGAAGGAAGGAGGGAAGGAGGGAAGGAAAGAAGGAAGGAGGGAGGGAAAGAGGGAAGGAAGGAAGGAAGGAGGGAAGGAGGGAGGGAAGGAAGGAAGGAAGGAAGGAAGGAGGGAAGGAGGGAGGGAGGGAAGGAAGGAAGGAAGGAGGAAAGGAAGGAAGGAGGGAAGGAAGGAGGGAGGGAGGGAAGGAAGGAAGGAGGGAGGGAAGGAAGGAGGGAAGGAGGAAAGGAAGGAAGGAGGGAGGGAGGGAAGGAAGGAAGGAGGGAGGGAAGGAAGGAGGGAAGGAGGGAGGGAGGGAAAGAGGGAAGGAAGGAAGGAGGGAGGGAAGGAGGGAGGGAGGGAAGGAAGGAAGGAGGGAGGGAAGGAAGGAGGGAAGGAGGGAGGGAGGGAAAGAGGGAAGGAAGGAGGGAAGGAAGGAAGGAGGGAGGGAAAGAGGGAAGGAGGGAAGGAAGGAGGGAAGGAGGGAAAGAGGGAAGGAAAGAAGGAAGGAGGGAGGGAAGGAAGGAAGGAGGGAGGGAAGGAAGGAAAGAGGGAAGGAAGGAAGGAGGGAAAAGTGCCTCGAGTCAGCGGATCACCCCATGAGGGAAGGTTGAGGCCCACAGACAAAAGGAGGGCAGCCACTCTTTGCTGGGCCTGGGCGCTGGACAGATGCTGGGCGGGCGGAGCTGCTTCCGCCGAGGCGGGCCCAGAGCGGTCAGAGACGGGGAAGGAGCTGCTGAAGCAGCAGACCTTCAGTGGCTCCTCCTGCGGCTTTGTAATGGCCGCTGCCGGGCGAGAAAGCCTTGGCGAGCCGCTGAAGGGAACGCAGGTGCCAGCGGGCTGTGAGGCACGTTTCCAAGAGATCCCCAAAGCCCAGACGCCAAAGAAAGCAGCTGGAGGGCGGAGCTGGCGGGCAGGGCACTGGCCGAGGGAGGACGTCAGCTTGGCGCAGCGCCCCCTCGTGGCAGGAAAGTTGACTCCGGTGGCCACCCTTCAGCTCCTGCTTTCTTCTACTTCAAGCGATTCCTAAGAAATCTTCTAAGATAGAATCCTGGGAGTTGCGGAGACTATACTATACTATTGTATAGGTGATGGGGGGGGGGGGGGCATGGAAATATATTCCCGGAAAGCACTGCCAGGACCTCTATTGGACTGTTTAACATGTTGAGGAAGGGGGGAAGGAGGGAAACTGAGTCACAAAATGTCCAAAAATAATTGTCAAAACTTGTTTCTTTGTGTCACTGAACAAATACAATTTAATAAAAAATCAAGTCAGTGTGGCAAGAGGCAGTGAGTGGGCTCCGTGGACAGGGCCAGGCCTACAGACAGGAGGTCCTGCATTCGAATGTGACCGCAGGTACTTCTTGGCTGTGTGACCCTGGGCAAGTCACTTAACCCTAACTGCCTAGCCTTCCCTCTCTTGCTTTAGAACGGATACCTAGCCCAGATTCTAAGGCAGAAGAGAAGGTTAGGAAAAGCCCTCCCAGTGGAGGGCTGAGAGCTGGCCAGAGTCCCCTTTGCACGTTCCTCAGGGAAAGGGCTCTTCCCAGCCCCGGAATGTCTCCCTCCGGCCCCAGCTCCGACCTCCCTTCTCCACATTCCTGATTGCTTGCTGGAGGTTGTCCGGGCACGTCTAGGACTTGCTTCCTCCTCCCTCCCTCCTTAGGAGGGGGCGGAGCTCCCCAAAGCTGAGGCGGGCTCTCCCGGTGTGGAGGGCCTTGGCCTCTCTTTCCATTTTGGGTTTGTTTTTGTTTCTAACCCCTCCCCTTCCATCTTGGAATCAATGCTATGTATTGGCCAGGCCATGGGGGTCGAGTGACTGGCCCACGGTCACCCAGCCAGGAAGTGTCTGAGGCCACATTGGAACCCAGAACCTCCCTTCTCTAGGCCTGGCTCTCCATCCCCTGAGCCCCCCAGCTGCCCCTCTCCTTCCATTCTGAAATGAACAAGGTTCGCTTTTCTGCCCCTCCCCCCCCAGCAGCAGGCGCGATGCCTCCCGGGTTCCTCTGCCCGCCGTTCTGGCCGGAAGGGAACGGGGCGTCCGGCACACTGCCGAATGGCAGCAGATCCCCTTCCCAGATCCCCTTCCGTGTCCCCAGGTCCGCCCGTGGCGCCCCAACCACACGGCCCTTCCCAGAAGCCCTGGCCCCCGCCACCTTCGGTCTGTTCTTCCAAGAACGTTCTCTGGCTTCCCGATTCAAGGGAGTTGGAGTCTCCCCTTCTGGTTCCCTCACAGCCACCCTGGAAGGAGGAAACAGAGGCAGATGCTAAATGACATGCCCAGGGTTACTCGGCTGGATTTGAACTCGGTGCCCCTGCCACGGCGCCCCGGAGAAGTCCCCGCTAAGAGCCTGGAAGCGAAGCCCCAACGGTCGGGCGGCTCCTGGCCCTTCCGGGCTGCCATTTCCCGCTTCAGTGGACCGAGGCTGGGGCAGTGAGCGCCGGAGGAGGGGCTGATTGTCACGTGGGGGCTTCTCGGAGCCGCGGCTGGCTTCGGGCCTCAGGTCCTGCTCTCGAGGCAACGCTCCGGTGTCCGGGCGGCCTGAGGGTCCTGGGAAGCCCCCCGCCCTCGAGTTCTCGGCCTCGAAGGAGACCGAACTACGCAGTAGGAGGAGGGGCTGCCGCGGGCGAATCCCCAGCTTTAGCGCCGGCCCGGAGCTCCTCCCCTCCCTGGCTCTGGTTCTGGTTGGCCCGAGGGCGGTGTCCTAGCAACCATGAATAGGGGAGGGCTGGGCGGGCGGCGGAGGCGGGGAGCCGGGGGCTCATGAATATGCAATCTCTGGGTAGCCCCGCCCCCGTCGCCACGGAGACAGCTCCCACGCGCTGCCTGAAGTGGCCCTGCCGAGGCTGCTCGGGCCCAAGAGGGGGCCAGGGGTGGGGGGGCCCCGCCCTGGGCTGTGAGAGGAGCTGAGGTGGCTGAGGTAAGGCGGGGCGCGCACCCTCCCACACCTGCCCCAGGGGACTCCCCCAAAGAGACAGCAAGGCCCCCCAGGGAGACAGAGGCCCTCCCAGAAAGCTCTGGGAGATCCTCAGAGACCCCGCCCAGTGCACCCCACGGCTCTAACGGGGGCCTAGAAATCAGCCCCCGGGACAGACTAGAACTCGGGGCCGAGGGCCCTCCCCCCTTCCCGTGGCCACACCTTTGCAGCCTTCCTGGCCGAGGGTCCCTTCTGTCCTCGAACTCAGAGCAGCTCCTGGGGCAGAATCGGGGCCTCAGCACTATGCGGGGCCTGGGCTGGGCTGGCGTGAGCCGGGGTGTTCCTGCTGCCTGTGGCTACAGCAGCTCCATCACACGGGCCTACATGAGCTGCGGAGCAGTTATTAAGCACCTACTGTGTGCCGCATCCAACAGGACCCAGAGGTGGCGCCGTCAAGGCCAGCCACGTGGGGCGGAGCCGCAGGGGGTGGGCACAGGGAAGGCCGAGGCCATGGAGGCGCCTGGCAAGAGGGGAGAAGGGGCACCCTGGCACAGCAGAGAAGGCTCAGAGGCAACGAGCTGTGCCCATGGGCTGGGTCTGCGCCCCGAGCCACTGAGGGCCTGGAGGGGCAATGGTGGGGGCGGGGTGGAGGCAGAGCTCAGCTTGGGACCTGGGGAACCCACAGGGTCCAAGGCCCACACTGAGAGCACCCAGGGGCCCTGGTGGAGGAACAGTCTGGAAGGAAAGTCTGGGCTCCCCCTAAGAGAAATGCTAGGTGACTGGCTGACTGTCAGATGGCTCAACAAGAACTGCCAGGAGCTCAGAGACCCCCCAGATTATCAGAGGGTCTCTGGCAAAGGATGGGCTTGGCAGCTGGGCTTCAGCCGCTTAAGAAGGAGAGGAGGCACCTAGGTAGCTCAGTGGATAGAGAGCCAGACCTAGAAACACTGGGTCCTGGGTTCAAATGTGGCCTCAGCCACTTCCTAGCTGTGTGACTTTGGACAAGTCACATAGCCCTCTTTGGGGAGCCCTTACTGGTCTTCTGCCTTGGAACTGAAACTCAGAATTGATTCTAAGATGGAAGGTGAGGGGTTCAAAAAGCATCATGATGGTGATGAAGATGATGGTGATGGTGATGGTGATGATGGTGATGGTGATGATGTTGGTGATGAAGATGATGGTGATGGTGAGGTTGGTGATGGTTATGATGATGGTGATGGTGGTGATGATGGTGATGATGGTGATGGTGATGAAGATGATGGTGATGGTGGTTATGATGATGGTGATGAAGATGATGATGATGGTGATGAAGATGATGATGATGGTGGTGATGAAGATGATGGTGATGGTGGTTATGATGATGGTGATGAAGATGATGATGATGGTGATGAAGATGATGATGATGGTGGTGATGAAGATGATGGTGATGGTGGTGAAGATGATGGTGATGGTGGTGATGAAGATGATGATGATGGTGATGAAGATGATGGTGATGGTGGTGATGATGGTGATGGTGGTGATGATGGTGATGGTGATGAAGATGATGGTGATGGTGGTGATGAAGATGATGGTGATGGTGGTGAAGATGATGGTGATGGTGGTGATGAAGATGATGATGATGGTGATGAAGATGATGGTGATGGTGGTGATGATGGTGATGGTTATGATGATGGTGATGGTGGTGATGGTGATGGTGATCCTAAAGCTATTGCTGCAGACATTTTTCCTGGTTGATTCTGGGGTGTGAATCCATTTTGTCCCCAAGGATAATGTTTGGGGAGACCTTGCTCAGTGCCCGGCCCCCAGTAGGCATCGACTAACTGTCTGATTCCCCTCGTTGCCTCCCTTCCCAGGACGGAGAGCTTGCTATTCACGGTAGCCCCAGGTCCTCCTTTCAGTGAGTGGCCTGCTGGAACTGAGGGGGGTTCCATGGTGGGGATCTGACCCTTCCTGGGCCCCTGATTGGCTCTGGCCCCGCAGATCGGAGTTCCTTGGGGTTCTCTGGCCCGAAGGCTCTACTGACCCATTTCTTTCCTCTTCCGGATCGCAGGCGTCTCAGGCGTTCTTGCTTCACAGGATGTGGCAGAGGTCAGCTCCAGGGGAGGAACTGGCTGTTCCTGGCAGGGGCAGCCCCTCCTGCCCAGCTCACCCTCACCCACATTCCGGACTCTGACCTCACCTCCTGGCTGGCAGGCTGGCCCTGCTGTTGCCACCCTTTGTTCCCTCCCACACGGTCCAGGCCCTGGTCATGTCACGCCTGGAATGTTATTCGAGTGACTAACCAGAAGGGCTGTGTGTGTGCCTCAGGTCTCTGCCCTGGCCAGCCCACCTTTCTTCCATAGCTGCCAAAGCGACCTATTACACCAGCCACAGCCACGCCCCAAGTGCTTCCAGTTCCTCTGAGATCTGGTGGTAGCTCTCGCATTCAGAGCTCTTCCCTGGCCCCTGCCCATCTCCCTGCTGCTCCCCCTCCCCACTGCCTTTGCAGGCTGTGGTCCAACCACACTGACTCTTTCTCCCATTCAGGACTCCCCATGCCATCTCTGCACCTCTGCTCTGGCTATGCCCCTACCCGAAAGGTGCTCACTCCCCCCTCACCTAGGCCCCCTTTCCCTGGCTTTCCTCAAAGGCTCAGTTCGGATGCTCTCTTCTCTATAGGGTGCCACCCCCACCCAAGCTCACTTCATCTGGATCTCTGCTGTGTCTGTGGGTATGAACATGGGCTCCCAGAATCACCCAGCAACTGCTTGAGGTCACGAATTCATTTTGCTGCCTCTTTGTACAGTGCCTGCACACAGTAGGTGCTTGAAAAGTAAATGTTGCAAGTGTTTTGATTGCCAGAAAAATATCATATAGAGTAAGGGTCTCCAGAAGAGCTAGATTTGAATCCTGCCTTAGCACTTCCTAACTGGGTGACCTTGGGCAAGTCACATCGCCTCCGCTGCCTCAGTTTCCTCATCTGTCAAATGAGGATCATTGCAGCATCCCTTGTTGCAGGACTCAAATTGAGGGGAGGGCTGGAAAGTGTTTCGAGAACCTCAAGAGATCTGAGAAGTGATAAGCAGTTCTTGGTTCCCTGGTTCTTTCCCTCGGTCAGTTTTCTTTTTCAGCCTTATTCCTGATGTTCTTGGCTCTCCCCCCACCCCCGAATTTTGTTAGCACTTTACTTCTGTGGAAAAGTCTGTGACTATTTTGATTGGTGTGGAGGAAGCTAGTTTGGGCAGAGTTGCCACCTCGGAAATGTTCCTGCCCTCCCCACTTAGAGGGAACAAACCTACTGAATTCAATTCACCAGAAATTGATGAAATGCAGATTATGTGCCAGAAGCTGTGCTGGGCCCTGTGAACTGGAGGCAGAAATAAAAACCCAGACCCACCCTCTGGAAACTTCCATTCTCCTGGGGTGGAGTGGGCCAGAGAGGAATGTAGGGGAAACAAGGCTCCATCTGGAGTGGGAGGACTGGAATCCAAACCCCGTCCCACCACTAACCACTGGGACCTTGAGCAAGGAGACTCAGCTCTCCGGGTCTCTCTAGGTTTCTTCTTCTAGCTTAGGAGCCTCCCTCGATACCATATCATGGGCAAGAAGGGACCTGTGGGTAGGATTGAGAAGGGCACCTTTAAGACTGGACTGAGGAGCTGGACTTTGGAGGGAGGGAGCGACCTGGGAATGGGAGAGAAGAGCAGGAGATAGAATGTTGGGTGCTGGAGATCCAGGAAGTCCTTTTCCAACGGGGAGGGCATGGCGGGGAGGAAGGTGACCTTTTCCACCTTTTATTCTACACTTGACTTCTTTGATTCATGGCCCTTCTATGCCTTGGCACCTTCCTTAGTCTCTGTGTTCCTGTTTCCTCTTCTAAATGCTTCCTTGCTATTGTGTTGTCCGGCCCCCAGAAGGCCATAGGATAGAAGCATTGCCTCCCCCCCCCCCCCCAATCATGGAATCTTCTTTCCGGATCTGCGGCCTCCCAGGGTTCTGGGTGTGAGTTGTCCGCAAGCCGTCTAAATCTGATTCTCAGAGGTGGGATGCTGTCAGTGGAAGCACCATAAGCACTGTCTCAGAGGCAGTGGCCCCTCTCTTACTACTGGAAAGGTCCTGCCTCCCATTATGGACTGCGGCACCATGGGAACATTCTTCAGAGGGATCCCCCAGGATGAGGTTGAGGTTTCCTCCTTTCGGTCCCTCTGATTGCCACCTCTTCTTCCTGAGAGACTAACGAAGTTCTTTTTCCTCCCTTGTTAATTATTGACTGGGGCACCCCCACACACACACACACTCTCCCCCCTATCTGTCGTCCTTCTCTTCTCAGCAGCTCTCCAGCCCACCTTTCCATCCCACAGAAGCAGCGTTTCAGCTGTGGCGATTTCGGTCTCTTCTCATCTTCACTCTTCCCTTTCAGCTCCTCCTCCGGTGCTTGTAGATGTCTCTGTCACCTTCACAGGCATCTTTCTCTTTTTTACCCAGAGTGATCTCCTTCCATCCCTGAGCCTTCCTTGGTGGCTGGGTGGGTTTACCCTTCCCCGATCTCTGTTGTCTGGGGCATTTCCAAAGCAAACAATCTGCCGAGGTCCAGTTTTCTTTTCAGCAATGCTTCAAATGCCTCTTTTTCATTGAATGTCTCATCTTTTTGGTGGATGATTAGGCTCAGCTTTGTAGGCTATTTCACCTGGATTGTATCTTAAGCTCCTTTACTCTTTGGAACATAGTATTCCATTCCCTCCTATGGTTTCTGGTGGACGCAGAATAATCTTGTGTTATTCAAATTTCCTTTCCTTTATATTTGATGGTCTGCCCTCTGCAATGACATATACATTTCTGTTCCCAAGTATCTGGGTTGCACAGTGGTTAGAGAGCTGGGCCTGGAGTCAGGAAAACCTGAGTTCAAATTCAGCCTGAGATACTTACTAACTGTGTGGCCTTGGGAAAGGCACTTAACCTCTGTTTGCCTTAATCACTCTAATGTCTTTGGCAAGATAACCCCATGGGCAACATGGCAATAAAAAATCAGACACTACTGAAAGCCCAAACAACATTTGTCTTTTTTTTCCTTTTTTAAAAATTAAGTTTAATTAATTAATTTAGAACATTTTCCCATGGTTACAAGATTCATGTTCTTTCCCTTCCCCCACCCCCCAGAGCTGACAATTCCTCTGGGTTTACACGTGTCATTAATCAAGACCTATTTCCATATTATTGATGTTTGCACTAGGGTGATCACTTAGGGTCTACATCCCCAATCCTATCCCCATTGAACCATGTGATCAAGTAGTTGTTTTTCTTGTGTGTTTCTGCTCCTCTGGATGTGGATACATTCTTTCTCATAAGTCCCTCAGAATTGTCCTGGGTCATTGCATTGCTACTAGTAGAGAAGTCCATTAAGTTCGATTGTGCTACAATGTATCCGTCTCTGTGTACAATGTAGTCCTGGTTCTGCTCTTTTCTCTCTGTATCAGTTCCTGGAGGTTGTTCTAGTTCACATGGAATCCCTCCAGTTCATCATTCTGTTCAGGACAATCAAATTCCATCCCCATCAGATACCACAATTTGTTCTGCGATTCCCCAATTGAAGGGCATCCCCTCATTTTCCAATTTTTTTTAACCACCACAAAGAGTGTGGCTATGATTATTATCTCTTTGGGGTACAAACCCAGCAGTGCTATGGCTGGATCAAAGGGCAGACAGTCTTTTAGCACCCTTTGGGCATAGTTCCAAATTGCCCTCCAGAATGGTTGGATCCATTCACAACTCCACCAGCAATGCATTAGTGTCCTAATTTTGTCACATCCCCTCCAACATTCATTATCTTCCTTTGCTGTCATGTTAGCCAATCTGCTAGGTGTGGGGTGATACCTCAGAGTTGTTTTGATTTGCATCTCTCTGATTATAAGAGATTTAGAACACTTCTTCATGTGCTTATTGATAGTTTTGATTTCTTTATCTGAAAATTGCCTATTCATGTCCCTTGACTATTTATCAATTGGGGAATGGCTTGATTTTTTTGTACAATTGGTTTAGGTCTTTATAAATTTGAGTAATTAGGTCTTTGTCAGAGGTTTTTGTTATGAAGATTTCCCCCCCAATTTGTTGCTTCCCTTCTGATTTTGGTCACATTGGTTTTGTTTGTACAAAAACTTAATTTAATGTAATCAAAATAATTTATTTATTTTTGTAATTTTTTCTAACTCTTTCTTGGTTTTAAAGTCTTTCCTTTCCCAAAGGTCTGACAGGTAGACAGTTCTGTGTTCGCCTAATTTGCTTATAGTTTCCTTCTGCATGTTCAGGTCATTCCCCCATTCTGAGTTTATCTTGGTATAGGGTGTGAGGTGTTGATCCAAACCTAATCTCTCCCACACTGTCTTCCAATTTTCCCAGCAACATTTGTCTTTCCAAAAACCCTCCTACCTGGCATTTTCCTACCTTTCAACCTCCTTGTCCCTCAGGCTCTCCATGTACTTGTGATTCAGTGACCCTGGCCTCTTGGCTGCTCCACGAACAAAAAAACTTCATCTTCTGACTCCGAGCATTTTCTCTGACTCTCTGCCATGCCTGGAATGTTCTCTCCTTTGTCTCCTGACCTCCCTCCAGTCCAAACTGGAGTCTCACCTTCTTCAGGAAGCCTTCCTCAGTGTCCCTCAATCTTACCTAGTCTTTAGCATGTGGTTTCCCTCATGAGAGCTTGCCTCTTTCCCCTGGGCCAGATTGGGGGGGGGGGATGGGCAGCGTTGAATTCTGTTGCAAACCTGCTTCCTGCTTGCCCTGATGCAGGGTGGTAGTGGGGCCAGAGATGGGCAGGGCTGTGGCCTGTGGGGGAGTTCATGAAGCATTAGCCTTCTCTGCTCTTTGTCCTTTGGGTTCTCTCCTCCTCGGCAATCTTGGTGTCGGAGAACATCACGGAATTGGCTGTATCTCTTGGACGTGAGCCCCATGAGCTTGGGCCACGAGGCCTAGTCCGCCGCCATGTTGGACACATCAGAAAGGTGGGCTGACAGCAGGCTGGGACAGGCCTTAAATGCCAACAGTTTGCCAAGAGCAGTTCAGCAGGGGAGGGGAGGGGAAGGAGAGACAGAGACTTACCCAGAGACTCACATCCTTGCAGGTACTTGAGACCTTTCATGCAGGAGAGGGTCAAAGGGAGGGCTATGTGGGGAAGTCTACTAGACAGTGAGGGAGCAATCAGAAGCCTCACCCCAAGGGTGTCATGAGTGCAGGGGAAAGAAACTTGTCTCTAAAAGAAGAGATTTGGGTTCCAATCTTGCTCTGGCACAGAAACTCCCCAAGCCTCCACCTCCTCATCTTCAAATAAGGGCTGGACTCCCAGCTCCAGGGCTCTGATGGAAGTGAATGATGAGCTCTTATTGGCCAAGTCCGGTGGCCTTTTCTCCGTCCCCATTCTCCTTGGCCTCTCTGCAGCTTTTGGTACAGTGGATCCATCTCCTTCCCAGGAATAGTCTTTTCTCGGGAGGTTTTCAGGCCATTGCCCTCCCTTCCTTCCCCTCAGACCTCTCCTTTTCTGGACCCTCCTCCAAATCCCCCCCTTGAGCCAGAGGTGTTCCCTCAGGGTCCTGTGCTGGACCCTCTAGACTACTTCACTTGGGGATCTCATCAGCTCTCATGCATTAATTTACCACCTCTGCACTGATGATTCTCACATCTACCTCTGCTGCTCCATCCACCCTCTGCTCATCTCTAATCTCCCATGTCCAACTGCATCTCATATCTTCAACTGAACATCCAGAAGACATGTGAGATTTAAACGTGCCCCAAACATATTATCTTCCCCTGGGAGCCCTCCCCTCCCTTCCCCATTACTGTCAAGGGCAGCAGCTTTCTCCTAGGCCCTTAGGCACACAACCTAGGAGACCTCTTGAGGTCCTCATGTGCCCTCCAAGGCTCGCCAACTTCACCTTTGCTTTATCTCTCCAACACCTGTTTCTGTCTTCTGACACTGTCAGCCCCCCGCGTGAGTCCTTGTCACCTCTTGCCTGGACTACTGCAATAACTGCTGGGGGGGGGGCTGCCTCCTCAAGCCTCTCCCCCCTCCAGTCCTTCCTCCATTAGACCTCCAGAGACAGTCCACCAAGCCATCCTTTCCCTCCCTCTCTGCCCCCTCCTCAATCAGCTCCCTGGCTCCCTCCCAACTCCAGGATCAAATATAAAATCCTCAGCTTTCATCCTTCACCTCCCCACCCCAAATTTTCTCATCTTCTTCTGCTCTCCCCTCCCCCAACACTGCCAACAGAGACACTGGCCTCCTTGCTCTTCCTCAGGCAGGCGACCCTGCTATGCTCCTCTGGAATGCCTCACACACACACACACACACACCCCTCCTGGCTCGCCTGGATTTCTTCAGTTCTCAGTGAAAATCTCTTCTCCAGCTTTTCCTGCCCATAGCTTGTTTGACTCATTAGACCAGGAGCTCAGGGTGCTGGCATGTAGCAGGCACCGAAATGCTGTTGGATGGACTGAATGGCCACGCAGCCCCTACCAGTTACAGTTTAACCAGCAAGAAGACTGTAGCCTCCGGGGAGGGCGTCTGTGGTCATAACTGGGGAAAACCAGAAGAGTGGGGAGAAAAAGATAGGGCTGAGCAGACCTGGTGCTTGATTTGGGGCAGAGAAAGCCTTAGAGTCTAGCTGTCATCTTTTCCAGATGAATTCTTGCTGCATCAGATTTCCTCTCCATTTGGTGCTGACTTTTCCAAACCCAGATATGACTTTGTTTTCGTCTGTTCCTTTATCTCTTCTCTCACATTCCGACCTATTAAAAGCTTCCCAGAGTTTGATGGTCATTCAGTGTGCTCACTACCCTCCCTGCTATATAGCAACTGAAATTTGTCTGTAGTCCTCACTTGTCTGTTGGCAGAGATCACTTGGAAAAGTCGTACCCTTGAGAAGTTCCTGCTACATCATGACAGACTTTTGTACTCACCCGCCATTGCCTGTGTTTTCATCCATCTTCTCTGTATCTTTTTACAAATGAAACATGAGGGGCAGCGGGGGGGGGGGGGGCCACAGTGGAGAGAGTGCCAGACTTGGAATCCGGAGGATCTGGCTTCACTTGTGTGACCCTGGACCAGTCATTTAACTCCAATTGCCTTGTTTGAAACTCTTTTAATGCTTGGTTCCCTTGATGATTTCATTGCAATTGCTTCTTTTTTGTCTTCTTTCTTTTCTTTCTGTGAATGTGTTCCACAGTAGCAAAGACAGAGAGATGCCGCCTTTGACAGAGCACCCAGAGTGCCTCAGACATTAAGACTGCAGGGGTTTGTGGGAAGAAAAAGTGGGCAAAGAAAGCCACAGGAGGAAGGGAAATTCCAGCGGCGCCAGTGCTCCTAGATGACGGAGCCCGGTCTGAAGCGGGCAGCGCTGGGGATGATGCGGAAGGTGAAGAGGGAGCCTGTGATCCCTTGTGGGTGAGCACCAAGTCGGGAGAAAAAGGCCGCTCTTCAGCCCTCGTCCGCAGGAGGCAGATAGAATGTGGGCTCCGCTCGCCTCCCTACGAGAAGGCCAAGCTGATAGCTGGAGGTATTGGGGACTTGGCGTCCAAGCAGGGGCTGAGACCCTGGGTCAGTCCTGGGCAGGGCTGTGAGAGCACCGGGTTCTTCCTTTGGCTTGTTGCTTCTGCCTGGAGTATTCCAAGAAATCTCTAACTGCGTTCAAGGTGTGCTTGCCTCTGGGTTTCTCCAGATGGGAGTCACAGGAGCCCTCCAAAGCTCTCGGGGCCCTAAATGACGGCCTCTTATTTCAGCCTCCTCCCAGCTCCGACTCCCTGAAAATACCAAACATCTAAAGGGCTCGGGAGGTTGGGGAGCTGAGCCAGTCCTCCAAGAGCCCATTCCACCACCCTAGGGAGGTAGATGCGAAAGTTGCCAGAAGAATGCGGCTCCCGGCAGTATGAGGAAATGATGAGCGAGTTCCAAGTGTCCCGTCTCCTGGAATGTGGCTCCCGTCCTCCAGACACAGAGGCCAGTGAAGGGCAGAGAATGCCCCCAAAGGCTCCCCCAAATGTGCCTCAGGCTGTGTGCTCCTGAGCCGGTGGGAGTCTCACCATCATCCCCTGGAGGGTACACGGAGGAGGAAGGGAGAAATCGGCCCACCCTAACCTAACCCTGCTGGTGGGTCTGCAATAAGGCATAGCCCAAAGCTGAGAAGGGATGGAGACGGGAGGAGAGGGAGAGAAAGGAAAAGAGGAGTTGGAAGGATGGGAGAGGCCGGAGAGTGAGGAAGAAGAGAAGGAGTAGCATGTAAGACAGACGCCCGCCGTGGCTCAAATACCAGCGCAAGGCCAGCAACAGCGGAGTGCAGGTGTTCGTTTTACTTGGGGCTTCTTAAGGGAAGAATAAAGCAGTGTTTCTGCGAGTCCAAACAAGACAATTGAGTCGCACCAGGGCCTGAGCTGGGGCCACCCCTTCCTGTCCCAACCATCGAGACCCCAACTGGAATGCCCGAGCCTTTGACCTGCTTGTTCTCGAGCCTTCCCAGGGTGCCCTGGGTCAGCCCCCCTCCCGGCCACCAGCCTCTGCCTCTCTCCCCCACACCCCTGGGCTTTCTCCGGGCTGGACAGCCTGCTCCCCTTCAGGCCCACCCAAATTCCTGGCTCTTGTCTTCTGTCCAAACTGACTTGCGCCATGCTTCAGCACGCTCCAACCTGAGAGCCAGACCTGTTAGACTGCTCAGGAATCCCCATCCCCATCCCTTTCCCAAAGTGGGTCGGGGAGAGCCTTGACCAATTAAATCGCCGGCCTGCCTCAGCGGACCTCTCTGCCTGGACTCCTTCCTCAGTACCAGAACCTAGGCCTTGTCGTTGCACAAACCCATTCCCCACCCCCATGGCCTCCCCCCTCCTTTCAGTGGTGTTGCTCTCCTCCTCCTGTGCTCTCTGGCCCTGCCTGCTCCGTCCTTGGCAGGTTTGCTTCCCTTGTCCTACCCCTCCCCAACCCTTCTGGCTCATGCGAAGCCCCGGCTCCCCTTCCAGCGCTGGCTGCGCCTCCACTCCTTGTCGGGGCTCCCTAACCCAGGTGAAGGGTGTCAGGCTCTTCCTTGCTTTCCTGGGCCCTCCATGTCTGTGGTGATCTCCCCATGTCACTGTGCCCTTGCGAGCTTCTGCTACTGCCCAGGTGGGAGAGCCAGGAGCGGGTGCTGTGGTGGGGGGCGCATTCCTGCCCGACTTGCTGGGGTCGCTGGGCAGATTGTTTTTTTGGCTCTGCATGCATTCATCCAAACCTCTCCAGGCTTCTTTGTACCCAGGATGCGCTTCGGCTCTCCCTCATCCGTGGGCGTTGCTCAGCTTTCACAGAAAGTGCAGCTGGAACTGTATCTTGTTGTATGAGGGCCTTCTTCTCCCTGGTGGCCTCCTAACAGGGTCTCTGGAGCAAAGGGCGTGGGTCTTTTAGTCACTTTATTTCCACGGTTCCAGATTACTTTCCAAAATGGTTATCGTCATAGAAACAACTGGGTGGCTCAGTGGACACAGTGCCTGGCCTGGAGTCAGAACGGCCTGATTTCAAATTTCAACTCGGACACTTACCAGTTGTGGGCCTCTGTTTGCCTCAGTTTCCTTAACTGGAAAATGATCTGGAGAAGGAAATAGCAAACCATCCCAGAATCTTTGCCAAGGAGACCCCAAATGGGCTCAAGAAGAGTTGGCACACCCCCATGCAGATAACACATATGTGTATGGATATAGATACATGTATGTATTACCAACTCTTCTTTTAAAACCCCAACCTTCCGTCTTAGAATCAGTACTGTGCTAGGCAATGGGGGTCAAGGGACTTGCCCAGGGCCACACGGCTAGGAAGTGTCCGAGGGCAGATTCGAACCCAGGCCCTCCCCTCTCTGGGCCTGGCTCTCTATTCCCTGAGCCCCCCAGCAGCTCCCTTGTTACCAACTCAGCAGAGACAAGTGATGCGAGGTGGTCGGTCTTTCCCACTCGCCTGCGTCTCTCTGTTCTAGGGGCCTTCCTTTGATTTGGGCCTTTCTAGTTCCCAGAGTCCCAGAATCTGCCTCTTCTCTTTCCCCACCCGGCCCCGAGCGGGACCATCGCTTCACGGCTTCATCTGGGCCACGAGGGCCGCGAGCCCTCCACGAGGCTGCAGGCGCCCTTCGGTCTTCCTTCGCAGTTTTCTCTCCTCTTTAAGCCCCTCCAGAACCCCGGCGGGCGGGTAGGCGGGTAGGCGGGTAGGCGGCGCTTTCCTGGCAGTCCTCGGCCTGGCTAGCAGTCCATTCGCTTCCCTGCTTAGCTCAAGGAGCCCTTTTCCTTCTGTCGCTACTTTGTCCCGTCTTTGTGCTGCGGAAATCCTTTCCCTGATAGATCTGACACTTCCTTCTCCTCTGATGGCACAGCTGGGCCCTAGAGCTGCCTCAGTTTCCTCCCTCAGAAAGCAGTTCAGTCAGTCAGCTTGGGAAGATTCCCTTTTCACTGACCTGTGTCTCTCCTAAAGGATCATGGGAGATCGGTCTGGCCCCTGCTCTCTGCAGTCCCAGGTGGGGCCGAATGGAGCCACGTGTCCTGCCAGAGTGGTGGACCACGGAGGAGAGGATGCTCGCTTTGCTGCTGCTGCCCCCGCCCCCAAGGCTGGTCCTCAGTGGGGTTCTCAGTGCCTTATGTGTGCAGACAACCAGAATTGCCCCCTCTCCTCTCTCTGTCTCTGTCTCTATCTCTCTCTCTCCCTCTCTCTGTCTCTGTCTCTCTCTGTCTCTCTGTCTCTGTCTGTCTCTCTCTCTCTGTCCTCTCTCCGTCTCTCTGTCTCTCTCTGTCTCTGTCTCTCTCTCTGTCTCTGTCTCTCTGTCTCTCTCTGTCTCTCTCTCTGTCTCTGTCTCTCTCTCTGTCTCTGTCTCTCTGTCTCTCTCTGTCTCTCTCTCTCTGTCTCTGTCTCTCTCTCTGTCTCTCTCTGTCTCTGTCTCTCTCTCTCTCTCTGTCCTCTCTCCATCTCTCTGTCTCTCTCTCTGTCCTCTCTCCGTCTCTCTCTCTCTCTCTGTCTCTCTCTCTCCCTCTCTCTGTCTCTCTCTCTGTCTCTGTCTCTCTCTCTGTCTCTGTCTCTCTTTGTCTCTGTCTCTCTCATGCATAATGTGTATTTGGGGGGTGTTTGGGGGCCCTTCACAAGTCCGCCCTCACCTCCCTCCACAGCCTGAATGCAGGTGGCCCCCCTCCCTCGGCGCTCTGTGCCCCCGTGTCTATGCCGTTGCCCCGGCCAAATGCTCTACTTGCTTGGGTGGCCCCCAGAGCCTTTCTGTCCCTCACAGGCTCCTGTCGGTGGCACTTCCTGTCTGAGGTATTTCTTGGTGCGCCCCCTCCCCCCAGTTGCCCTGGATTTATTCTGCATTGATTTAGGTGTCGAGCACGTTCTATGTTTCCCCTAAGTCTGGTCCACGGTTCTGGGGGGCCCTGAGGGTGGGTCCCCACCCATTGTGCCCCCCCTTGTGGTTCGGTTGCATCTGATGGGTTTTGACCCCGCTGGGGATTTTCCTGGCAGACACTGGAGTGCTTTGGCCCTCCCTTCTCTAGCCCATTTGACAGATGAGAAAACAGAGACAGAATGGGATAAGTGACTTGCCCAGGGTCACGCAGCTAGCACGTGTCCAGGGCTGGATTTGAATCCAGGCGATGGCAGGGTTGGACCGGAAGCGGAGGAGGCGCCCTCCACGGCTGGGCAGAGAGCCTAGAGCTGCCTCCCTGCGCTGCTGCCTTTGGAGAAGAGGCCGGCGGGGCGGCCGGTGGGGAGGCCCTCACTCGGGCCCTTCAAAGCCACGGGTTTCCGCTGCTCTTTGGAGCCCTGAGAGCCGCCGGAGGGGCGGCATGCCGGGAGCCCTGTGGTCGGGGGGTACAAAGCTGCCCCGCGCCGGGAGGCTTCCTCGACAGCAGTGGGGAGCCCCGAAGCTGCCGGGCTTAGAAGGGAAGGTCACGAGCCCAGCCCGGGGTGGGTGGCCCCCCCAGATGTCCCAGAGGGCTTGGCTGGCCTCGGGGTGGTCAGCGCAGCGATGGACCTGACAGCCGCCGGCCAGTCCATGTCCGGGCAGAGGGGGGAGAGAACGAGGGCGGAAACGGCCCTTGGGGGGGCCCCCGATTTAGTCCGGCGCCCCTTCTGCGCCCTCCCCTTGTCCCGAGAGGCGCCGGCCAGCCCCCGCCCTGCCCCACGGAGGAGGAAGTGGCCGGCAGGCTCGGGCACGCTCGCGGCTCCTCTGGGAGCCCCGAAGGCCTCTTGTCGGGGAAGGAGGGCCCTGGAGGGGCTCCGCCCGCAGCCCCAGCAGCTTGTGCCCACCTCAGGCCATGCCCAGCCACGCCAGGGGCTTGTATTGGCCCTGTAAAGAAGAGCACTTGGGCAGCGCCAGGCTGTGCCAAGCACTCTATAAACAGGACGGGGTCTCCCTCGGGCCTTCCAATAGCCGTGTCCTGAGGTAAGCGCTCTTATTGCGCCCATTCTTCAGCAGAGGAAACAGAGGCAGACAGAAGTGCGGCGGCCCCCCAAGGTTACGCTGCTAGTAAATGCTGAGTCTGGATTTGAACTCGGGTCTTCCTGACTCCAGGCCTGGGCTCAAACCTCCCTTCCTCTCCTGCCAGTGCGTGATAGCACCTCCAGTTTGTGCTGTACGGATCTTGTTGTACCTAGTGGTGGGCACGTTGTATTGGGGCTGGGAACCCCTTGGAGGCAGGGATTACTGTTGCCCTTTTTATGCTGTCCAGCTGTCCCGGGTGGGTCTGACTCTTCCTGACCCCATTTGGGGTTTTCTTGGCAGAGGCACTGGGGTGCTTTGCAATTTCTTCCCCCAGCTCATTTTACAAATGAGGAAACTGAGGCAAAGAGTAGGAAGCAGCTTGCCCCCAATCACACAACTACTAAGTGTCTGAGGGAAGATTTGAACTCCAGGCCAGGCGCTTTATCCCCAGTGGCACCACCTAGTGGCTTCCTGTTGATGGAGGTCTCATTCTTGAATCTGCTTCCCCGGGCTTTGGGAACATCGTCCTTCCTCCTTTCCACCTCTTGGAATAGGCCCTGACTCTCAGCATCTCCTCCAGAGCCCTTTCCAGCCCCCCCCCCCCCCCAGCTCTAGCTTTGTTTTCTGGGTTTTGTTGGGGCCACAGAAACGCGCTGATACAAGCAGCAGTTCCAGGGACTTACCTGGGACGTAACTGTGCCACCCGCGGGTGGGCGGCGTTTCCTGAGTCTTTTACTCCTCGGGTTTCTTCCCATTTCCTTATGGCTTTGCCCGGCCTTCAGCCGCTAGTGGAGAAGCTCCCCCTCGCTTTGCACCTGGCTCGATTGAGAAAGCTTCTAGTGGGAGAAAGTCTGTTTCACAGAGTTCCCCCCTTTGATACCCTTCTACTTAGCGCTGTTCACAGACACAGGTACTACCAGGTCAAAGGTCATTCTGGATCCACTTTAGCCATGAGGTTCCGAGTTTTCCCCAGGAGTAATCACTGACTCTTGCCACAAATCCAATCTGGTCATAGCGGATACCCTTAAAAAAACCCTCCCCTTCCATCTTGGAGTCAATACTGTGTGTTGGCATGGTCAGGGCTAGGCCATGGGGGTCAAGGGGCTTGCCCAGGGTCGGCCAGATCGGAACCCAGGACCTCCCGTCTCTAGGCCTGGCTCTCCATCCACAGAGCCTCCAGGCTGCCCCCATGAATACCCTTTTTAATCTCTTGCTAGCGCCTCTTGAATGATATTCCTGATTTTTACATTGAGATTCAGGTGACGTGGCTCCATGACTTAGTCTGTTTTATCAGTTTTGAGCAGTGTCGAAAAGGTGACGACTAAAATATATTGAACAGACGTCATCATTCATTGCCATAGAATGCGGAATTCCAAGGCCAGAGGCTGTGGTTTCTGTTGAGAAGTGCCAGGTTGGCCAGATGACTTCTGACCTCTCTAGAACTGCTAGACAACCCGTGTCAGGCCGATGACCTCCGGACCCTAGACTTGCCGGCCCCGATCTCAATTCCAATAAACCCCAAACTCCAGACTTCCTCTGTTGAAGACTTGGCCAACAAGATCCGAGCTCGCCGTCTAGGCCCATGATGGCGAACCAGTGGCATGCGTGCCGGAGGAGGCACTCAGAGCCCTCTCTGTGGGCACGTGCCATCGTCCCAGCAGAGTTCTCCAGAGTTTGTTACTAGAAAGTCAGAGGGACACGGGGCCTGACTGCTCTGCTTCCCCTCTCCACGGGCACCTAAGGACATTTCTCATGCCACCTGCTTCTCTGAAAGGTTTGCCATCACTGGTCCAGGCCAGCTTCTGCTGACCATCCCAAGTGGATCTCTAGGAGGAAGTGCTTTGTGCCGTAGTGTCAGGCCTTGTTTCTTTAATAGGCTCTCACGTTGCAATTGGGAATGAGGTTTTGCTTCTTCAGCAGGTTTCGCCCCTGCTGTTTAACCCCTCGCCCTGCTCTCTCTGAGGGGCCGTGGTGGCGTTTCATGGGGGGGATTCTGGCCCGCAGTATCAGGACCGTATTTATTTCAGAGAAATTTGGCCTTGCTTTCTTTCTCTAGTTGTGTGAACAATTGAAGTCACAGCGGAGGTTTTTTCCCTAGAGATGTTTGAGAATTTGGGATAGAGTGAAAGAAACCCTGGCCTTGGAGACAAGAAGGTCTGAGTTCAAATCTTGCCTCCGACCTTGACCTGCTGCAAAACTCTGGGCCTGTCACTTAACCTCAGCTGCCTCTTCTGCCAAGAGAGACACAACATCTGTTCTTGCTTTGAATCCAAGATCCTAGGAATTTCCTTGGAAATCTCTGCAGACCCGCGGGCTGTGCTGCTACGTTGTGATTCCTGTCTGTTGTAGGGATCGAGCTATCAGCTGTGTGTGTAAATCCTCCTATTTGCTGGATCCGTAAATGTGTGTGCGAGTGTGTGCGTGCACGTCTGTGAGTGCGTGTGCATGCGTGTGCGTGTGTGCGTGCATGTGCGTGTGTGTGCATGCATGTGCATGTGTGAGAATCTGTGTGTGCGTGTGTGCGTGTGCAAGTGTGTGCCTGTGTGTGCGTGCGTGTGCATGTGTGTGTGCGTGCATGTGCGTGTGTGTATGCATATGTGCACGTGTGAGAATGTGTGTGTGTGCGCGTGTGCGAGTGTGTGCGTGCACGTCTGTGAGTGCGTGTGCGTGCGTGTGCGTGTGTGCGTGCATGTGCGTGTGTGTGCATGCATGTGCATGTGTGAGAATCTGTGTGTGCGTGTGTGCGTGTGCAAGTGTGTGCCTGTGTGTGCGTGCGTGTGCGTGCGTGTGCATGTGTGTGTGCGTGCATGTGCGTGTGTGTATGCATATGTGCACGTGTGAGAATGTGTGTGTGTGCGCGTGTGCAAGTGTGTGCATGTGTGAGAATGTGTGTGCGCGTGTGCGTGTGCTGGCTTGGGAGGGAGGGAGCCTCTGGCTGACTTTGAATGGCTCCATTTGGGGCTGCCACAGGCCTTGGGTTTGTTCGGAGCCTTTCCCAGCCCAAGCCGGAGTCAGGGCGGCCTCTGCTCTTCCGAGTGTGGCCGGCAGGTGGCGCTGGCTGCCCTCCCCGGCCGGGGGCCAGAAGGAGCCCGTCTGCCGGGACGAGGGCCTCCTCGGGATGGGGCTTGTCGGCCCATGGGGGGAGGCGAGGCCGGCTCCTCTGGCCAAGCCCCCCCGGATCGCTGAGGCCCTCTTTTCAGGGGTGGATGGGGATCTCTCCTGAGTGGGAGGCCATCCCGGTGGGCTTCTCGGAGGCAGGGGACGGGCTCCAAAAGGGGGCCCTTTGAGGCGTCTCTGCAGCTGGGTCCGTTCAGTTTGGGGAACCCAAACACACAGTTGGGTGGACGCCGCAGTAAGCTTGGCCCACTTCCAAGCCACGTGAAGCTAGTTCAGGCCCTGAAGGCCACCCCCACCTCCGCGGGACACCCTTCCCTGGGGAACCCCGTCGTCTTCCCGACTTGGGAGCCGATTGTCTTCTGACCTTCCGGTCCGGTGGCTCCCCTCCCCCTTCCCCGACGCAGTAAGCACTTTTGGGTGGGTCCTGTGTTCGACTCACGCGACACGTCTCCACACTGGTCACGTGGAGGAAGGGACGACAGGAAGAGGAGAGCAGGCGGGAAATGGCCGCCAGGGTCTGCCCGCAGGCCCTTCGGGGTCTTTGCTCAGGGCGTCCCCACCCTTGGGTGCTGCCTTCGCCCTGCAGCGTCCGCGGGCTCTTGCCTCTCCTGCCTCCTCGTGGCGGCCCGGCGGGGCCCCTCTGGACGGGCTTGGGCCCCCGTGACCCCGGGCTAAGGGGTTCTCGGCCATGCCCGAGGGGACGGCACCCACATCGGGCTGCTCTGACGAGGTGCAGAGTCCTGGCTGGAGGGGTGACGCTCCGGGTTCGAGTCTCGGGCAGGCCCTGGGCCGCGCTCCTGGCCTCCTGCTCCGGTTCTCCCGTGAGCCTGCTTCAGCCGGGGGGCGCCCAGGCAGGAAGTCCCCCCCTTGTTCCAGCAGAAGCCCAGCTCGATGGAGCCTCCTTGGGACGGCGGCCAGCGAGGCCCGCGGACGGGGGCCGCCGGCGTGCGGGTGACGGACGTGAGCTGGCGCGGCCGGCAGAACCCCCGGCCCCGGAGCAGGGCCGGCGGCGGCGCCGAGACGCTGATGGACGAGTACCTGTCGCCGGCTCGGCTGGTGAGCCCGGCTCGACGCCTCCCTCCCTGCTGCAGAAACCTGCGCCGGGGGCCTGGCCTGGGGAAGGGGGGAGGCCGGGAGGACACCCCCCCGTCCCATCTAGGAGCCGCGCTCGGACGCCACCCCGAGGAGCCTTTAGCCCGGTGCCAGCCGCCCCGCCTCAGCCAGCGAATCCCTGGAGCCCGGCTTGTCCGTGCCACGCTCGCTCCTCGGGGGCAGCCGCGGTCGGGGCCTTCTCCTGACCCATCTCCAGACGGGCTCCCGCCCGGCCCACAAGCGCCTGGGCCAGACAAGGGTGCATGAAGGAAGCCTGACTCGTGGGGGCACCCCAGGGGGCACTTGGAGCTCCACTCCCGGCAGCAGACCTCCTTTCGGGGCCGTGGCACCCCGAACGTGGCACCCCGAACGTGGCGCCCTGAACGTGGCACCCCGAACGTGGCACCCTGAACGTGGCACCCTGAACGTGGCACCCCGGGCTCCACCTGCCTCCTCTTTCCGTGGCAATAACGGAGACGCCTTGAGGCGTCTCCCAAGGGGCCACGGATGGGGGGGCTGCCGGAGTGGCGGCTTGACCCACCTGGGTGTCTGTCTGCCTCGAAGCAGAAGGCACCAAAGGGAGGTTGGGAGGAAACTTGCCCAAGGCAGGGTGAGTGCTGGGGGGTGTCAGGGAAGCCAGGCTGCCCGTCCCAGCTCCCCCTCCCCCTCCTCCTGGCTTTTGCAGAAGGCTCTGGCTCAGGTGGAGGATCTCCAGGACGTGACGATGCTGGAGATGTGTGTGGACACCCGCGAGAACAGCCTGGGGAACTTCGGTAAGCAGAGCCTTGGGTGCCCCTGAACCCCCCCTCGCACAGCCTCGGAGGCAGGGTGCTGACTCCTTGGCCCCGGGATCTTCTTCTTAGGCCTTCGCCTTCTATCTCAGAATCCATTAGTTCAGAGTAGTCATGGCCAGATTCGAACCCAGGACCTCCCCTCTCTGGGCCTCGCCCTCAATCTGCAGAGCCACCTAGCTGCTCCCCTGGGCCTTGGGCCCCGCCAGGGACCACTGGCTGTACATGTGTGCAAACCAGCACCTAGCCTGGCTCTAATGTGCACCCGGGTAGTCAGTCAACAGACAGTGATTACGCCCTTCCCAGAGCCCAGAAGGGGCGCGGCCCTCCCTGCAGGACCCACCTGGGGTTTTCTTGGCAAGGATCTCCCTCTCGGCTCATCTGACAAATGTGGAAACTGAGGCCGAGGGGCCTCGGGCTCCCCCTTAAGGCTTCCTGCCTCTGGGCCCAGCACTGCCCAGGAAAGGAGGCCAGGGAGCCTCAAAGCCCTGGGGGCCGCCCAGGCCCTCCCTGCCCCCTCCTGGGGCTGCCCCTGCTGCCTTCTAGCCTGGCTGGTCTCTCCTGTCCGCAGGTGTCCACGTGCCCAACCTGAGTCAGCTGAAACTGAACAACAGCCTGCTGTCTTCCATCAGGTAAGGCCCCCCCCACGGCCCGGCCCAAGCTTCTTCCCTTCTCCAACCTCCATCCCCGGGAACCCAGGACCGAGAGGCCCCTCTGCCAACCCCGGCTTCCCTGCCTGGCTCCGGCCTCCAGAGAAGCCCCCGCGGCCTCGGGTTCCCTCCAGAAGGGCTGCCACTCACCCACGTGACGGCTTTCCTTCCTTCCTTCTTTCCTTCCTTCCTTCCTTCTTTCTTTCTCTTTCTTTCTTTCTTTCTTTCTTTCTTTCTTTCTTTCTTTCTTTCTTTCTTTCTTTCTTTCTTTCTTTCTTTCTTTCTTTCTTTCTTTCTTTCTTTCTTTCTTTCTTTCTTTCTTTCTTTCTTTCTTTCTTTCTTTCTTTCTTCCTTCCTTCCTTCCTTCCTTCCTTCCTTCCTTCCTTCCTTCCTTCCTTCCTTCCTTCCTTCCTTCCTTCCTTCCTTCCTTTCTTTCTTTCTTTCTTTCTTTCTTTCTTTCTTTCTTTCTTTCTTTCTTTCTTTCTTTCTTTCTTTCTTTCTTTCTTTCTTTCTTTCTTTCTTTCTTTCTTTCTTTCTTTCTTTCTTTCTTTCTTTCTTTCTTTCCTCCTTTCCTTCCTTCCTTCCTTCCTTCCTCCCCCTCCCTCCTTCCTCCCCCTTCTTCCTTCCTTCCTTCCTTCTTCCTTCCTTCCTTCCTTCCTTCCTTCCTTCCTTCCTTCCTTCCTTCCTTCCTTCCTTCCTTCCTTCCTTCCTTCCTTCCTTCCTTCCTCCCTCCCTCCCTCCCTCCCTCCCTCCCTCCCTCCCTTCCTCCCTCCCTCCCTCCCTCCCTCCCTTCCTTCCTTCCTTCCTTCCTTCCTTCCTTCCTTCCTTCCTTCCTTCCTTCCTTCCTTCCTTCCTTCCTTCCTTCCTTCTTTCCTCCTTTCCTTCCTTCCTTCCCTCCTTCCTCCCTTCCCTCCTTCTTCCTTCCTTCCTCAAGTCCTGCCTGGGAACTGATGAGAAGTCTTGGCTCCAAGGCAGAAGAGCCTAAGGTCTGGGCAAAGGGGTTTGGTGACTTGTTCCCACTAGGAAGTGTCTGAGGCCACTTGGGAACCCAGGACCTCCCATCTCTGGGCCTGGCTCTATCCACTGAGCCTCCCAGCCACCCCCTGGAGCTCTTTCTTTGGTGGGGGGAGCCCCGGCCAGTGGCCCTGGGAGCCTGGCTGCAGGAGGAGCCGTGCTCTAAGAAATGAGGAAGGGCCGGGCTCAGGGAAGGCTTTAAAAGCCAAGCTCAGGGCTTGGCTTTGAGCCTGTGGGCCACAGGAGGCCCCTGCAGGTCAAGCTTGGACTCAGAGCAAGAGCAGCTGCTGCCGTGGCACACAGGGAAAGCAGCAGGGAGCCGCGGTGTCAGAGGACAGGGCAGGGGCAGCTAGGTGGCTCAGTGGATAGAGCCTGCGTTCCAATGTGGCCTCGGGCCCTGCCTAGCCCTTGCTGCTTCCGAAGGAAACAGGCTGGCTCCGGGCCGCGCTGAGACGCCTGGGTCCCGGCTCTCCTCAGCGGCAGCACAGAAGGGTGGCCGCAGGGAGGCTTGGGGGGAAGCGCAGCGCTCAGGTGGGCCATCCTGGGCTGAGGACGGCTGCAGGAGGCCACCAGAAGAGAGGCCGGGCTAGGCAGAAGTCTGAAGGGGGCTTGCAGAGACGGTCACTGGAACGGTCTGGGAGGAGGAGACGGCGCAGCCCGGAGCCTTCGGGGCTCTTCCTGGACAGCCGGCCTGCTCGGACCGGCATCCCCCGGAAGATGGAGGAGACGTGGGCGGGCGGGCGAGCAGGAGGAGAACCGGAAGGGAGCAGCGTCTCCAGCGCCCGAGAGAAGAGGCAGCACCAAGGGCTGCCTGGAAGAGGAGGCTCCCCAACAGGCCCAACCGTGGGAATCCCCAAGAACCCGGCTGCGTGGCCGAGAGGGAGCGGAGGCCCCGAATGGACGGGCCTTCTCAGAAAGGGAGGGCAGCTGGCAGCAGGGTGGGAGGGGGAGGCCAGGCTCAGAGGAGGAGCCGGGTAGAGCAGCCCTGCTGGAGCAGGAAGGAGCAATGGTGGCAGATGTATGTATGGGAGTGTTGCGAGGAGCAGAAAGAGTTCACAGCCAACGGCCTCCGTCTTCTCAGCTGAGCCGGCGGGGCTTGGGAGCCATGGGAGGTTGAGGAGGGATGAGGAGGTCTCCAAGAGCTGCTGGGGGGGAGGGGGAGTGAGAGGATGAGGCAGGACCCAGGTGAAATTCCTTATGGACCAGTGCAAACGCTGCTGTGGGATCAACTTCCGAAGTGCCAGGGCGGCGGTGGGGGGGAGAGGGCTGGCCATGGCCTGCTCCTTCCACACCACAGAGAGGGCCCTCCCCTTGACCCTGCCATTGCCCGTAGTGCTCCACCTCCGATCACACTCTGCTGTCGTCCCATCTCTCCCTCTGCTGTTTCTTCTTCCCCATGATGACCTGCAAACGCTAGGCCCTACCAAGACAAACTGAGGCCCGATATCCGTTAGGAAAGGCTTCTTAACAGAGAGAATTACCATTCCTGAGGTGGCTGCTGACGCCCGTCTCGGGAGGCCTTCAGGCACGGACCCCACCAGGGATCTCCCCGAGGGTTTCAAGTTTTCCTGCATGGGTTGGAGCAGAGGCCACCCTCCAAGCTCCCAGCTGTGCGCCTCTTACCCGTGACCTGTCATGCCTGTGCTTTCCTCCGTGGCCTATAAATCCAAATCTCAAATTCAGACCCCTTCTTCCTATCACAGCTCCCCTCCCGAATCTGCCTTCAATGGGCGGCAGCAATAAAACACCGCCCCCCCCCCCCCCGGCCCCTGCTGGTTTTCCTGCCCGGACGTGATCACCTCTGGCCAGGCTTACCCTATCCCTTTCCCAAGATCATCGGACCCAGCTGAATCCCTCAAAGGGGCCAATAGCCTTCTGTTGAAGTAGGTTCTGGGAAGTTCTCTGGGCCCTAAGGGGGCAACATCTCTCCTCAGGCAGCAGGCGATCCCTGAGCATCTCTCTTCTTGGAGGCAGCTGGGCCTGGATTAAAAAGATCTGAATTAGGGGCAGCCTGGTGGCTCAGTGGTGGAGAGCCAGACCTTGAGACGGGAGGTCCTGAGTTCAAATGTGGCCTCAGATACTCCCTAGCTGAGTGACCCTGGGCAAGTCACTTCACCCCCTTTGCATGGCCTTTACCGCTCTTCTGCCTTGGAACCAATATACAGTATTGAGTCTAAGGCAGAAGGTGAGGGTTTAAAAAAAGAAAAAGATCTGAGTTCAAGTTCACGGGCCTCAGCCACTTACTAGTGTGGCCAGTCACAAACCTCTGTTCGCATCCATTTTCCTCTCTGCGCCTGGAGGCTGAGAATTTGGGAGAGAAGGGCCTTGGCTCACTCACAGAGCTCCCTTCTCTGATCTCTTGCAAGGGACCTGGGCACATCGCTGGCTCGCCTGCAGATTCTGTGGCTGACTCGCTGCGGGCTGGCCGATCTGGACGGGATCTGCTCCCTTCACTCACTAAAGGTAGTTGGCTCTGACTTCCTTCCCATAGGCCGGCCAGGAGCCTCGGCGTCCCCCAGAAACCAAGGCGGGATGTGGGGTTCTGTGGTCTCCCGGTCTTGGCGCCCCGAGACCGTCTCTCTAAGCTAAAACAACAGAAGTCGGCGAAGATGCAGCCAACGCGCCACTCTAGGGCTTCCTCCCTCCCTCCCCCCGGGGTCCGGGTGCGAGCTTCTGCCAGGGAGGGGAGAGGCCACGTCCTCAGGAGGGACTCCTTGCTAAGTCCGAGGAGATGAGGAGGTAGGAGGGCCTCGAGGTCTTCTGTAACCCTAAACAGGCTTTGGTCCCCCGATGGGGTCCAGGACGGACATCCACCCTGGAAGAACCCGTTCCTCCTCCGTCCACACGTGTGGACTGACCCTTGTGGACAAGATCCGAAGCATCTCCCTCCCCCACACGACCGGGCAGGACCTGCTTCCGCCCTGGGCCTCGCCAGGCCCTCCTGGGATTGGCTGCCCCTCAGGACGGGCGGGGGAGGGGGATTTAAAAGGTCCTGTAAGCCCAGTTTGACTAAGTGGCTCTGGCAGGGCCGCCCGCCAGTTAGGAAGCGGGAGTCCTCCAGCGCTCCAGGGTCCTGCCGTCGTCTTCCCTGCCGTCGCTCTCCTTGTGTTGGGCTCAGCTCGTTCTAGGGAGAAGAGTGGAGACGCCTGCTTCTGGGGGCATCGTCGGGCCTTCCTCCTCCACCCGGGCTCATGGCTCCCTCCGTCTCCCCAGGAGCTCTACATGTCCTACAACAACATTTCCGACCTGAGCCAGATCTCTCTGCTGGAGCACCTGGAGGTTCTGGACCTGGAGGGCAACAATATCGAGAACATGGAGCAGGTGCGCTACCTGGGCCTCTGCAAGAAGCTGAGCATGCTCACTCTGGAGGGGAACCTGATCTGCCTGAGGCCAGAGCCCGATGCAGCTGAGGTGAAGTCCTGGGCCCCCCCCTCGTTTGTCTGAGGGCCAGTGGGGGGAGGGAACAGCTTTGGGCAGTTGGGAAGGAGGAGCCACGCCAAGATCCGGCCCTCCCTTTGGAAGGGGCCTTCGAGGCTTGTGTCCGCCTGCAGTGACTCCTCCCGCCTCACACAGCAGGGCTCATTCCTCAGGTCTGAAGGATTCCATAGAGTCACATCTCTGGGAAAAAAAAAGCCTTCTGAGCCCCCACTAGTGTGTCTACCTTTAATAGTCAGCCAGAGAACATAGTTCATAATACAGGCACTTCATGAAATGGTAGAATAAGAAACAGCAACCGGCCATTTCACGCACTTCGCTTCTGACCACCACCTCCCTCAACTTGTCCTTTTGGCTGCTAGCCCATCCCTTCTCCTCCTGCTTTCTTGGAGGGTCAGAATCTTTCTATACCCAAACAATTGCATATGTGCCTCTCTCCTTGCGTCCAATTCAATGAATGTGCTCCCCTCTCCACTGCCCCTTCTTCCATTCCACTGCAAAAGCTTTTTCATTCCTCTTTTCTAGGAGATACTTTCCCCCATTCCATTTTCCCTTCCCCCTCCTCCCATTGCATTCCACTTCTTGATTTATATCCTATCCTATTCAACTCGCATCCTCACCCTCTATGTACACTCCGGATAGCCCTAAAAATGACAAAATTCTTTGATGTTCCAGGAATCATCTCCCCATGTAGGTATGCAAACAGTTTAAGCTTATTGAACGTCTTTAGGTTTCTCTTGCCTCTTTTCCTCTTGAGTCTTGTATTTGAGAAGGAGATTTTCCATTGGGCTCATTTCATCTAGAATGTCTGAAAGTCCTCTATTTCATTTGAACACCCATTTTTTCGCCTGAAAGATTGTGCTCCATTTTGCAGGTAAACTGATTCTTCATTATAGTCCCAGCTCCTTTGCCCTCTGGAATATGCTCTTCCAGGCCCTTGTGGAAGCTTCTAAGTCTTGTGGTATCCCGAGTGTAGCTCCGTGATATTTGAAATGTTTCTTTCTGGCTTGCAATATTTTCTCCTTGCTCTGGGAGTTCTGGAATTGGGCTATAATATACCTGGAAGTTATTCTTTTGGGAGCTCTTCTGGGAGGTGGTTAGTGGATTTTTTCCATTTTTATTTTCCTCCTGGTTCTAGAATATCAGGGCAGTTTTCCTTGATAATTTCTTGAGAAAGAGAGAATGTCGACGCTCTTTTTTTTAGTCAGGTAGAACAACAATTCTTAAATGATCTCTCCTGGATTCATTTTCCAGGTCAGTTTTTTTTTCCAATGAGATTTCACATTTTCTTCTTCTTTTTTTCCCCATTCTTTTGACTTTGTTTGTTTCTTGCTATCCCGTGGAGTCATTAGCTTCTACTTGCCCAATTCTAATTTTTAAGTCATGATTTTCTTGAGTGAACTTTTGTACCTCTTTTCCATAGGGTCAGTTCTCTGTTTTAAAAGTTCTTCTCTTCAAGACATTGCTGTATCTTTTTCCATGTGTCCTATTTTGCTTTTTATGAAGTTCTTCTCTTCATTGGATTTTTGTGCCTCTTTTACCAAGTGGCCTGTTCTGTTTTTTAATTGTAATTTCTTCTTTAGTTTTAAATTCTTCTTAATATGAAGATCTTCAGTATTTTTTGTCTCCTTTACCAAGCAGTTGACTATTTTTAAAATGATTTTCCTGTATTATTGTAATTTCTTTCCCCAATTTTTCTTCGCCTTCTCTGAAGTGATTTTCAAATCCTTTCTGAGCTCTTCCATTCATTCTTTCTGGGCTTGAGAGCAATGAACATTTTTCTTGGAGGCCTTGGATGGAGCACTATGACCTTTGTTTTCTTCTTCTGAGTTGGAGTGGACCCTGTCGCCAATCTTGACGTTCTACGGTGAGCTTCTCTTTTTGCCTTTTTCTTTTCTTTGGATTGAAAGCACTGTTCAAGTCGGGCTCTGTAACTCAGCGAAGGGAGCGCTGCTCCAAGCTGCTTTAGAGCTGGCGCTGGGGATCCAGCTGCTTTTAGTTCTCCCAGGGGCCATGATGTAGGGAGTGCTGTGCTTAGTGCTCTCCCCATCTGAGCTCTGGCCTGGGGGTGACAACAAGCGCCCTTTACCCCGTGGAACTGTGACCGGGGTCCCTTGCTCCCTGCGGCTACAAGTACTGGTGAATGCTGGGGCTCCTACCCACCCTGCGACAGAGCCACCCAGCAAAGGGTCCCTGGCAGCCTCCTGAGCAGCGGTCTGTGGCTGAAAGCTCCAGAAGTCTTTGCTGCTGCTTCAGCTGTGCCCAAAGGCACGTCACGGCAGTGGGGCCCCCTCTGCTGCCCACCTCCACCTGGGCACAGCCCATAAGCTGGTCTTCTCCATTGTTATAGGCTGAAAAATGCCGTCACCCCATCTTTCTGTGGGTGATGCTGCTCCAGAATTCACTTTGGGGGTGATTTGGCAGCGATCAGACGGATCTTTGGCCACCCTCGGGAGCCGCGGCGGCTCCCCCTTGGCCCCCAGCCTTCCAGTGACGTCTCCCCGAGGGTGGCCTCGGCACCCTTTGCCACGCGGCATCCCGTATTTCTGGCCGCGCTGGAATCTTTAGCCATCCCTTCCTGAAGGGAAGAACAAGGGCGACCCCCGTGCTCTGTGCTCAGAGGGAAAGAAGACTCTTCTGGTTCTTTCCAGACTGCAACCCTTCGCCCAGACCCGCCGCCGCCAGCGACGTTCTCGCAGTTCTTCCTGGTTCCCGTCAGAGTCCTGGCAGGAGAGTCACAGCCTCAGATGTAGCCCCGGCGTGGACGCCGCTGTTCACCTCCGGCGGTGGGAGTGAAGACCAGGCGACGGTTTCACCCTAAAACGTGCGAACACCTCGGGGTGCCGGGCTCCCCGGTTTTCACCCCGAGTCGCTTCCGTTCTCCCCGGAGGCATGGCTGAGGAAGAGAAGGCCCGAAACCAGCAGAGTCGGGGAGGCTGGCCTGAAGTCATGCAGGGGAAAGAGGGGAGCCAGGTGCCGAATGGAGGGGGCGCCACGTTCCTTTTTCTGGTCCGGCTTTGTGAGGGCATCAAGAGAGGAGGCGGCGGAGGCCCAGCCTGAGCCTCGGGCCGAGCCAGCCGCACCTGCTGAGGAGGAGCCCGCCGGCCTCTCCCGAGGCCAGATCTGCCTCCCCGAGACGGAGACGGTTCATTGGCTTGGGCTATTTGGCCCTTTCCAGGCCAGGCTGGAAAGTCATACTCTACGTGCCGGGCACAGTGCTAAGCGCCGGGGTGCAGCGAAGAGCAACAAGCACGATCCCTGCCTCTCGGAGTCTCAGGGAGAGCCGCACGATCAAGGCCGGGGAAGCCCCTGGCAGAAGGGGGAACCGGAGCTGGCACCAGAAGGGAAGCAGAGGAAGGCGGCCCAGGTAGGGAGGACAGCCGGCCGGCGCACCAAGGTCTGCGGCTGTGCCCTGGATCCCGGAGCCCAGGGGAGGCCGAAGAGGTGCTGGGGAGAGCCTCCAGGGGCTCAGGGTAGGCCTGGGGAGCCTCAGCTCAGGAGAGACAGAGACGCTCCTAAAGAGCCCGAGAGCAGCCGGCTCGTGCCCTGGGACGGAGGAGGAGGGCTTCGGGACGTGGCTGGGGCGCCCCGAGGGGCTGCTCTGAAGGGGGATTGAGCCAGCGGCCCCGGCCTCCTTCCCAGGCTGCTGGGCCAGTGAACGAGGTCCACAGACATCGAGCAAAGGTTTTTGGGGGGCATCGTGGGGGAGCCGGCCCACAGGAGAGGAGAAGACCTCTGGCGGGCAGGCGGGAGGCTTGAACGAAGCCCAGGGAACTTGGGACGGCCTCCGGGCAGGTCTTTGGTGAATCCCCCGCTGTTGGATGGGCTGATCCCGAGTCCTGGACACTGGCCTGAGGCAGGGAAAGTCAGCAGGACGGTGATGCAGTGACCCCTTTGACAGGCCGTAGGAAGGGGAGCCCAAGGCATCTCCTTCCTTCTGAAGGTGCTTTGGGTGATGCCCCTAGAGAGGGTGCTTGGTTACCATGAGGAAGCCCCCCCCCACTCCCCCCCCGGGAGAGTAGATGAAACCCTTTGGGGCCATTCAGCAAGAAGAGACCGATTAAAAAGAAAACGAAACATGTTCTATCCCCCTAAGGATGAACTGTACCGTGAAAATTCTGAAAATCATTCAGTAACCTGTGTTTTATGTCCACCATCTCTGCTATAGCAGGCTAGGGGGCACCACAGTGCAGAGTGGGAGGGCCGAAGTCAAGAAGCCCCAAGTTCAAATTCAGCCACCGGCATGTCATAACTTGTGGGACCCTGAACAAGTCACTTAACCCTGTTTACTTCAGTTTCTTCATTTGTAAACTAATCGGGACTCACTCGTTCTCTAGGATAAGGTTACTTAGTTTACAATTAGTTTTTAGTCTTTCTTTTTGTAGCTCTTTGTTGAAAGTAGTTTTTATTGCGCCATGGTCTGAAGAGGATGCATTTAACATTTTGGCTTTTGGGGTTTGAGGATGAGGCGTTTATGCCTGTTACATGGACTGATTTTTGTGAAAGTGCCACGTACTGCTGAGAAAAAGTATATTCTTTTCTTTTCCCATTTAATTTTCTTTTTTTTTTGTGATTTTGCTTATTTCTTTTTTTTTTTAATATATTTTATTTGATCATTTCCAAGCATTATTCATTAAAGACATAGATCATTTTCTTCCCCCCCCCCCACCCCCCATAGCCGACGCGTAAGTCCACTGGGCATTAGATGTTTTCTTGATTTGAACCCATTGCTTTGTTGATAGTATTTGCATTAGGGTGTTCATTTAGAGTCTGTCCTCTGTCATGTCCCCTCAACCGCTGTATTCAGGCAGTTGCTTTTCCTCGGTGTTTCCACTCCCATAGTTTATCCTTTGCTTATGAATGGTGTTTTTTTCTCCTGGATCCCTGCAAGTTGTTCAGGGACATTACACCGCCCCTAATGGAGAAGTCCATTACGTTCGATTATACCACAGTGTATTAGTCTCTGTGTACAATGTTCTCCTGGTTCTGCTCCTCTCGCTCTGCATCACTTCCTGGAGGTTGTTCCAGTCTCCATGGAACTTCTCCACTTTATTATTCCTTTTTGCACAATAGTATTCCATCACCAACATATACCACAGTTTGTTCAGCCATTCCCCAATTGATGGGCATCCCCTCGTTTTCCAGTTTTGGGCCACCACAAAGAGCGCAGCTATGAATGTTCTTGTACAAGTCTTTTTCCTTATGATCTCTTTGGGGTACAGACCCATCAGTGCTATGGCTGGATCAAAGGGCAGACAGTCTTTTATCGCCCTTTGGGCAGAGTTCCAAATTGCCCTCCAGAATGGCTGGATCAGTTCACAGCTCCACCAGCAATGAATTAATGTCCCTCCTTTGCCACATCCCCTCCAGCATTCATTACTTTCCATAGCTGTCATGTTGGCCAATCTGCTAGGTGTGAGGTGATACCTCAGAGTTGTTTTGATTTGCATCTCTCTGATTATAAGAGATGTAGAACACTTCTTCATGTGCTTGTTAATAGTTTTGATTTCTTTATCTGAGAACTGCCTATCCATTTCCCTTGCCCATTTATCAATTGGAGAATGGCTTGATTTTTTGTACAATTGATTTAGCTCTTTATAAATATGAGTAATTAAACCTTTGTCAGAGGTTTCTATGAAGATTTTTTCCCAATTTGTTGTTTCCCTTCTGATTTTAGTTACATTGGTTTTGTTTGTACAAAAGCTTTTTAGTTTGATGTAGTCAAAATTATTTATTTTACATTTTGTGATTCTTTCTATATCTTGCTTGGTTTTAAAGCCTTTCCCCTCCCAAAGGTCTGACATGTATACTATTCTGTGTTTACCCAATTTACTTATGGTTTCCTTCTTTATGTTTAAGTCACTCACCCATTCTGAGTTCATCTTGGTGTAGGGTGTGAGGTGTTGATCTATTCCTAGTCTCTCCCACACTGTCTTCCAATTTTCCCAGCAGTTTTTATCGAATAGTGGATTTTTGTCCCAAAAGCTGGGATCTTTGGGTTTATCGTATACTGTCTTGCTGAGGTCGCTTTCCCCCAGTCTATTCCACTGATCTTCCTTTCTGTTTCTTAGCCAGTACCAAATTGTTTTGATGACTGCTGCTTTGTAATATAGTTTTAGGTCAGGGACTGCAAGGCCCCCATCGTATGTGTTTTTTTTCATTATTTCCCTGGATATCCTTGATCTTTTGTTCTTCCAAATGAACTTTGTTATGGTTTTTTCTAAATCAGTGAAGACCATTTAATTTTCTTGTGAAATTAACTGGACCCAGAAATGGCAAACTGCTCCAGTACCTTTGCCAAGAAGACTCCCAATTGGGAGAGTCAGACAGGTCTCAGCAATGGAAAGGTCTTACCTCCAAAACAGCCAGAGGGGAGAGGTTTGAATTTAGGAAAATCCAGTGAGTCCCCCTAAGAGAAAAGACCAAATGAAGAAAAATCTGGTAATCTATCTAAGAAAGAAGGTCCATCCCAGTTTTAACAGAGTTTTGTCTAAGAATAAGAAAAGAATTATTTGGTTGACTGACTCTTTGGAAAGGAGACCATAGGAGGCTAGTCCTCAGTCCTGTAATATAGATGTGGCCAACCTGTGGCCTGAGGGAGAGGACCAGAAATCCATCAGATGCCTAGAATTTGGGGATAGCTTGAAGGGTGGCATTGTGAGAAGGTGCCAGGCTTTCCGGAAACCAAGGAGAGGTTCAAGTACCAAGCCAGGTTCCACTGAAAAAAGGGAGCAGTTGCTCAGAGGCCTCTAATTGGTTAAAGGTCCTGGGAGTGGAAATCATGAGAATCCCACAGACCAGGAGGTTCTAGCAGGTAGGCTGGGGAACAAAAAACAAAGAGTGGTCCTAGGCCCTCGTCCCTGACCCAGATGAGGATTGGTGGCCAGGCGGGAAGCCTCTGATCTTTGCTGCCTCAAAGGTATGGGCAGTTAGGTGGCACAGTGGGTAGAGCACTGAGCCAGGATTCAAGAAGACCCGAGTTCAAATGTGGCTCCTCTATTTACTACCGGATTCTGGAAAAGTCATCTGACCTCTATTTGCCTCCATTTCCTCATCTAAAATTGGGCTAATACTAACAGCTCACTCAGAGGATCGAGAGCCCCTCCTGATGAAGTGCTGTATCTGGAAGCTAGCCTGGATGGCCTCGAGATTGTGCCAACAGGCACTTCTTTAGGCCTCCCGTTGTGATCCTGAAAAACCCAGCATTGCCTTTGTGTAGACCCGGGCTGGCTGGTTTCTCTTAGTGCCTGCTGCATGGTGAAGCCAGAGGTCGGTGGTGCCAGTCAAGCCCCAAAGCCCCTTAGGAGACAGGCTTTGGGGGCCTCAAGGGCGTCCAGAGGTGGAATGTGGCCGGAGCAGACGGACATAAGGAGCCTTCAGCAGGGTGCTTGGCCGGAAACCAGACAGCCTTGCTCCACTGGATCATCAGGGGATCCTTGCCAAATGGCCTGCTCTTGCTGGAGCAAATGCTTTTGTGACCTGCGCATGTCTTATTTCATTTCGGCATGGAATGCAAGCGGCTGGACTGACCTGGGGCAGGAGAGGGCAAAGGTCAGGAGAGGGTTCAGGAGATCAGGGTCAGTGTACCTGAAATGGGCGAGCTTATGAGAAGTGTTAAAATGCCAAAGAAATGGATGGGTGATCCGGGAGGCCCTCGGGAGCCCCTGGAGTTTATTTTGGCCAGCCATGGCAGGTCATACATCAGCTTTGCTTGAGCACTTACTCTGTGCCAGGCACTGGACTAAGTAGGGAGGAGACAGAAGTGGGTCTCTGCCCTCAAGGAGCTCGAAGGCTAACGGGAAGGCATACAAAGAAGATAGAAGTAAGAGGCGGTGAGCCCAGAGGGCAGCTTCTGGTGGAGGGGAGGTAGTGGGCACCCTGGGAAAGGGCTGTTTGTTGGAGAAAGCAAACTCTTGGCTGGCGCAAAGGAAGCCGGATGTTGGAGGTGAGAAGAGCTTTACAGACCCCAGATGGAATTTCTTCGGTGAAGAAGAGCAGGGAGACCTGTGTCAGTGACAAAGGCAATCATTAGCTCTCTATTCCCTTGGCTCTCTCTAACCTCCCATATCCAAGCTGGTGGACCTCTATTTTACCTTCAAAGCAGCAGCAGCTCTGGTGGATTTGAGCTCTTCAGTATCGCTTGTAGATTTCACCTCTGCAGCAGCTCTGGTGGATTTGAGCTCTTCAGGATCACTTGTAGATTTCACCTCTGCAGCAGCTCTGGTGGATTTGAGCTCTTCAGTATCACTTGTAGATTTCACCTCTGCAGCAGCTCTGGTGGATTTGAGCTCTTCAGGATCACTTGTAGATTTCACCTCTGCAGCAGCTCTGGTGGATTTGAGCTCTTCAGTATCACTTGTAGATTTCACCTCTGCAGCAGCTCTGGTGGATTTGAGCTCTTCAGGATCACTTGTAGATTTCACCTCTGCAGCAGCTCTGGTGGATTTGAGCTCTTCAGGATCACTTGTAGATTTCACCTCTGCAGCAGCTCTGGTGGATTTGAGCTCTTCAGTATCACTTGTAGATTTCACCTCTGCAGCAGCTCTGGTGGATTTGAGCTCTTCAGGATCACTTGTAGATTTCACCTTTACACAATCTCCCCAAAACACCCATTTCTCTCCTTTTACACTTACAGCTGGACTGCAATAGCCTGCTTGGGAAGGGGCATAAGGCAGGCTCAGCTGGCTAACTCTCTCCCTACTCCAGTCTATCCTTCATTGGATGGCTAAAGGGATTTTCCTGAAGTGGAGGTCCTGTCCATCAACTCCAGGGGCTCCCTTATTCCTCCAGGATCAAACCCCATATCCTTCAGTGAGGCTCTTCCCAGCCTTCCTACATCTCTAGTCCTGTTACTCCTCACTCACCTCTTGTATGCTACAGTCCAGGGACATCAGCTTCCCTGCTCTTCTTCACACAAAGCATGTTGCAATTTAATTCCATGAGAACTGATTCACCATAAGAAAAGGGCTTGTAAAGTTTGATCCACGTGGTTTCTCCGCTGAATTGTCTATCTGGCTTCTGTTTCCACCTTCATCTCCTCATATACATTGATTGAGAAAGGAAGGCCTTAGTGGGGCTCTGTTGTCCTCTTGCTGTAAATGGTTTTTGCCCCCCAGCAAGCGACTTCTTGTATTTTTGTTGTCTGACATCTTTTGTTGTGTGATCCTGGCCAAATCACTTAACCCCATTTGCCTAACTCTGGCCACCCTTCTGCCTTTGAACCAGTACTTAGTGTCAATTCTGAGATGAAAGCTAAGGGGGTTTGGGGGGGAGCCTTATTTCAATAACCCAGGCAAGAGATGCAGAAGGTCTTTTAGAGTGAGAGCCATGTGTTGAGGAGAAGGGCAAATATACAAGAGATGCTGGGAAGGGAGAAGTGGTAAAGTGTGGCAGTAAGTTGAACATGTGAGAGAAAGTGAAGGAAAACAAATGACTCCGGAGGGGGGTGATGCGCTCTCTCCTACTAGGGAAGCTCAGAAGAGGAGAAATCTTGGACTGGGGACGTAGAGAGCTTGAGGTGCCCGTGGGATGCCCAGCCTGAGATATCCATGAATCACCTGGATATTTGTCAGCACGAGGGCAGTGTATGGTCTCTGAAGCCTGTGCACTTCCATGTTGCTCATTGTTGTAAAGAAAGTCCCACAGAACCAACACACACAGATGGGAAAGCCGACACCAATCATCCTTTCTCTGGAGGTGGAGAGGCTTCCCTGTCACGAGTCCTTCAGGATTGTCCCCAATCAGTACATGCTGAGAGGAGCTACGTTTTCACAGATAATCATCCCATATTGCTGTTCCTGTGTACCATGTTCTCCTGGTTCTGCCCATTTTGCACTACAGCAATTCCTGCAGAGCTTTCCCCCTTGTTCTGAAATCATCTTGATTTAACTTCTTAGAGTCCAAAAGTATTCCATCACCAACACGTGTAAAGGTTAAAATTGATGGCTGGATGATGATTATATGAAATTATGTGGTTGCCAATATTTATTATATCTTGAGTCAGAAATTTATTTACCAATAGAGAGTAAACAATAAAGAAGGGAAATGTGAGGGGGATGGAGAAGTTCTCTATCCTATCAACCTAAATGTTTACTCCAGGTCTTCTTAATCTAGGCAGAGATTAACTAGCTCTCAACCAAGAAGGCTGGTAGTGAGTAACCACACAGCCTCCTCCAAGATGGAAGCTAGTCTCTCCAGAAGCTAGGAAAGAGGTCAGCCTTTTACTCACCCAATGAAATAATCCAAGAGTCAAGAGTCCAAGTAGAAGCCAAACTCCAAGCCCCCAACCAAGCCATAGTCTCCATTGAAGCTCCCTCTAAGACTATCTCCAGAAGACAATCTCTTCAGACTATCTTCTCAGAGACAATCTGCCCTAAAGGAGTTCAGGGCTTGCTTTTTATGGTGACTTTTTGTCCCCTCCCCTCTTCACAGGGGCCAATCACAGTTTCTAAATTGTCTAGCATTGCCCAGGGGGCAGTGTCTGTAGGATCAACTTCTCACCTTCTGAAGGTTAAGTTCTCATCAAAAAGATTCACAGATTCCCGGCTGATTGAATTTCAAAGGATGTGAATTCTCTAAGTACTTTGCTAACTTCTCACCTAGTACTAACTAGGGTGTTTAATCTTTTGCTGATTCAATTCAAAAGTAGACAAAGGAGTTAATCCTGTCTTCAGTCTAGTGAAGTACCAAGTAGGGGTGCTTAAGTTAGTGTGAACTCAGGCTAGGCAATAGAGTAAAGAATTCTCTTTCAAACATGTACCACAATTTGTTCAGCTATTCCCCAATTGGTGGACATTCCCTCAATTTCTAATTCTTTGCCACTACAAAAAGAGCAACTACAAATATTTTTGTATAAGTAGGTCTTTTCCCTTTTTTATTATCTCTTTTGGGGTAAAGACCCAGAAGTAGTACTACTGGATCAAAGGGTAGGCACAGTTTTTTAGCCTCTTGGGCATAGTTCCAACTGCTCTCCAGAATGGTTGGATCCATTCACAACTCCACCAACAAGGCATTAGTGTCCCAATTTTGCCACATCCCCTCCAACATTTACCACTTTCCTTTACTGCCATACTGGCCAATCTGATAGCTGTGAGGTGGTGCCTCAGTGTTGTTTTAATTTGTATTTCTCTAATCAGCATTTAGAACATTTTTTCTCATGATTATCGATGGCTTTGATTTCTTCATCTGAAAATTGCTTGTTCACATCCTTTGACCATTTGGCAGTTGGGGAATGGTTTGTATTCTTATAAATTTGTGTTTTAGTTCTCTATAAATTTGAGGAATTAGACCTTTATCAGAGATATTTGTTATAAAAATTTCCCCCCCAGTTTGTTGTTTCCCTTCTAATCTTGGTTACATTCGTTTTGTTTGTACAGAAGCATTTCAATTTAATGTAAATTAAATTTATTTATTATTAATTAAATAAACAATATATAATTTTATTATAAAAATATATAATTTATATAAAACAAATAAATAATTAATTAAAATAATATAATAAAATTCATTTTACATATGGAATACTTCCTATCCCTCTTTGGGTCATAAATTCTTCCCTTCTCCAAAGATGTTCCAGGTAAACTATTCTGTGTTCCCCTAAGTTAGTTATGGTATCACTCTTCATATCTAAATGTCATATCCATTTTGATCTTGTCTTGGTATAGAGTGTGAGATATTGGTCTGTGTCTAGCTGCTGCCATACTGTTTTCCAGTTTTCCCAGCAGCCTCTCTTGAAAGAGTGAGTTCTTATTCCAAAAGCTGGGGTCTTTGAGTCTGTCATCAAACACGAGGTAGCTGAGGTCATTTGCCCCCATGTACTGTTTATCTAATCTACCATTCTATTCCTTAGCCAGTACCAGGCTGTTTTGATGATTGCTGCTTTATGGAACAGTTTAAGGTCTGGCACTGCCAGGCCACCTTCCTTCACATTTTTTTTCATTAGTTCCCTTGATATTCTTGACCTTTTATTCTTCCAGATGAATTTTGTAATTATTTTTTTCTAGTTCTAGAAAACAATTATTTGGTAGTTGGATTGGTAGGGCACTGAGTACCTAAACTCATTTGGGCAGAATTGTCATATTATCATGTTAGCTCAACCTACCCATGAGCAATTCATATTTTTCCAATTATTTAGATCTGACTTTATTTATGTGAAATGTATAACTGTGTCCAATAGTTCCTATGTTTGCCTTGGCAAGTAGATTCCCAGGTATTTTATATTTTCTGGAGTGATTTTAAGTGGCATTTCTCTTCCTAACTAACTCTTGCTGCTAGACTTTGTTAGTAATAGAGAGGATCACTGCTGATTCTGTGTCCTGCAGCTTTATTGAAGTTCTGATTTGAACTCGTTTTTTGGATGATTTTCTAGGCTTCTCAGCGTATCCCATCGTATCATCTGCCAAGGGATACTTTAGTTCCCTCACCGCCTGTTTTAAGTCCTTTGATTTCTTCCCCCCCTTATTGCTAAAGTTGACATTTCTAATTTGATTTTAAGTAAGAATGGGAATAATGGGCATCCTTGCTTCACTCTAGATCTTATTGGGAAGACAATCTTATCCCCATTGCAGATGAGACTTGCTGATGGTTTGAAATAAATGCTACTTATCTGTTTAAGGAACGGCCCATTTATTCTTCTGTTTTCTAGTGTTGTGTTTTTTTTAACCCCTCACCTTCTGTCTTGGAATCACTACTGTGTATTGGTTCCAAGGCAGAAGGGTGGTCATGGCAGAAGGTCTAGGCCATGGGGGTCAAGTCACTTGCCCAGGGTCACCCAGCTGGCAAGTGTCTGAGGCCAGATTTGAATCCAGGATCTCCCATCTCTAGGCCTGGCTCTCTATCCACTGAGCCACCCAGTTGCCCCCAAAGGCAATTAATTTAAATTGTAGGATAATGTACAATCTTCCTCTAGTTTTATTTTTTTAATTTTTTTTCACCTTTTAAAAAAGTTGCTTACATCTTCTTCTGTTACGTTAGAAATACCTTTTGACAACAGAAGGGTTTTGACATAGATTTTCTCCCTCCCTCCTCCTTCCCCCATCTCTGAGGCAGTGAAGAGTCTGGTATAGGCTATACCGGGACTTCCATACAATACACATTTCCATGTTGCTCACTCATGTCATAGAAGACATCACCCCCACCCCACCCCCACCCCCAGAATGCCTTGAAGGAGGCACTGTGGCAGCCAGCCAGCTTTAACCTGCCTCACACTCCGGCCGTTCTTCTCGGGCCGCTGAGAGCATCTTCATCATGAGCGTCTTGTGGTTACCTCGGAGACTCGCTTTGCCGAGGATGGTTTGGCCCTTCCCAGCTGCCTCAGCACACCTTGTGCTCCTGGTTCTGCTCCCTTCACTCCACATCAGTTCAGAGAAGCCTTTCCTCCTCCTGGTCATTCATTGTTCCTTATGGTGGCACAATCGCATTCCACTACGACCACATGCCACGGCTCGTGCAGTCATTCCCACGCGATGGGCGACCCCTCAGCTTCCAACCCCTCAGCTCCACCACCAGAAATGCTAAAAGCTCCCAGGACAGGTCCCTTCCCTTATCTCTGCTGCCCTGGGGATACAGACCCAGGGGTGTGGTCGCATTGCAGCTCTGTGCCTGGTTTCATGTTGCTCTCCAGAGTGGCTGGCTCAGTCCACGCTTTCCCCAACAGTGTTTGATTGTCCCGGTTTGCCACATCTCCTCCAACATTCCCCATCTCCATTAGTCAATCTTGTGGGGCTGAGGTGGGATCTCACACTTATTTTGATCTAATCAGTAGTGACTTGGAGCCATTTTTCTTCACTATGGATTACTGAGTTGAGAAATGGGGTTTTTTAGTTTTATCTTTATTTTATTTTCCTAACAAATTTCCAAAGTGATATGATCACCATCATCCCCCCCTTCTTCCCTTCCTCCTCCTGGAGCTGACAAGCAATTCAGTCTGGGTAATGCGTGTCTTATCACACAAAATATATTTCCACATTCTTCATTTTTGTAAGCAAATAATCTCAGAAAACCCAACCCCCAAGCATAGCCCCAAATGACCGGGTGCTAAACCATCTGCTTTCATCTGCACTGTGACTCCCCCAGCTCTTTCTCTGGAGGTGGAGAGCATTCTTCATCCCGAGTCCCTCACGATCGTCCTGGATCATGTATTGTGGTTGGTAGCAAAGTCTCTCACAACAGATCATCCCACTACACTGCGTTCCTGTGGACAATGTTCTCCTGGTCCTGCTCCTTTCTCTTTGCCTCGGTTATGGAGGTCTTTCTGCAATCATCCAGTTCTTCATTCCTTATAGCACAACAGTATTCCATCACCACCAGATACCACAGTGTGTTCAGCCAGTCCCCAATGGAGGATGTGCCTTTAATTTCCAATTTTTGCCACAGAGAAATGGAGTTTGGGGCAGAAACACTTGCTATAAGTCCCCCCCTTTTGTTTCCCTCTGTGGCATTTAAAAGTGTGGATGCCATAAACTGTAAGAGTTAAAATGGTTGAGGGTCATAAACTGTAGTGATTAAAATAGTGGAAGATATCAATTGTGATAGATATAAGAGTGGGTGAGTAAATTGTGACCACAGGAAATGTGTTTTCACTACAGTGTCTTGTTTTAAATCAATATATAAGGTGGTTGCCAGGGAAATATTCCCAATTATTCAAATATACCCAAGTCAACTGGGTTTTATAGAGATTTTAAATTAATAATACAATGAGGAATCAAAGAAAGAGAGAGAGAGAGAAAAAGGAAATAAATGAGAAAAGAATAGGCTGGCCCAGGCAGTCCTGGCCAACCCAGGCCTAAGCCCTAAAAAAAAAGATCAGTCAGTCCTAATCACTCACCATAAGATCTTGTTCAAGCGAGGATTCTAGTGACACTAGGCCAGCATCATCTCAGCTGCTTTCACCAGCTCAATCCTCCATCTGAATGTTTCAGAATGAGTTTGAGCTCCTATTTAAAGGGCATTTTCTCCTATGTCACCTCCCCTAAGTCCTTATATCTACCAATCACAGTAGATGTTTTTCAAAGGACAGACCATTCTTAGTCCACACCTAAGAAGGTGTGGATTTTTGAGTAATTCACACCAGGAAAGCTCTGAGTAAGTGTCTCAGCTCTTTGTTCCTTGTAAATTCACAAGTTGTCTGACCTTTATAGGTACTTAGCTTAAGGGCTTTTGCCTCACGATAAGTATGAGTTAAGTACTTTTTCATTGTTCAGTAAGGAGTTTACAACTTTATCTTCCCCTAAAGTATGCTTAAGTATGTGTGGAATAGAGGTCTTCCCATTTTTGATCTAAGTAGAGTTCTCACATTTTAGATCTAAGTAGCTTCACAATGGCTTCGACAGGCCGGCTAAACCTTGTGAGGGTAGCCATCGGGTCGTCGACCCCTGGTGAACTAGGGCTTTGCTCACCCAGCATGTGAAGACTGCTTCGGCGGAACAGGCAGAAGAAACCAACAAGAAGGTTCAACGGCTGAGATGGCGACGCAGCAAGGCACCGTGGAATGCTTAGGGTGTGTTGGAGCACAAAAGACAACACGGCCATCCAATGCAGCTGAGGAAGTCTCCAGACATAACAATTTTTCGTGCCACCGGACCCAGGCTTCCAATGCTGAGAGAGTGGGACTGTCTCTGTGCATCGACTTTTCCACTTAAATCTTCATGCACAAGTGTCTTTGTGCACAAAAACACACAAAGACAATAGTCATCCTCGGTTACCGAGAGACTATTACTACTAGCTTCACTGTTTAAAATGGGGAATAGTCCCAATAAAAAATTCCCCAATGGGGAATTTTTTTAACATTCACAAGTCTGAGAAATTTCAAGATTCACACCTCCTAATTTGGGTTGCATTGGTTTTATTTGTACAAAACCTTGTTAATTTAATATCATCAAAATTATTTTATTTTCTCTAATGTTCTGTAGGTCTTATTTGGCCATAAATCCTTCCCTTATCAATAAGGCTGACAAGTAAACTTTTCCATGTTCCCTTAATTAGTTTATGATGTCACCCTTTATTTCTAGATCAAGTATCCATTTCAATTTTATCCTGGTGTATAGTGTGAGATGATGGTCCATGCCTAGTCCCTACTATATTTCTTTCCAACTTTCCCAACAGTTTTTGTCAAATAGTGAGTTCTTTCCCCCAATCCTGGATCTTTGGGTTTATTGAACACTGAGTTGCTATGGACACTAACTTGATAACCTCATCTATTCCTTTGATCCACTCCTCTATTTCTTAACCAGTACCAGATTTTTGTGATGATTACTGCTTTATAGTATAGTGAGAGATCTGATACTGACAGGCTATCTTCCTTCATATTTTTCATTAATTCCTTTGATCTTCTTGGCCTTTTGTTCTTCCAGATGAACTTTGTTATTTTTTTCTAGTTCTATGAAATGATTGTTGGATAGTTTGATTGGTATGTCACTGAATAAATAGGTAAATTGATTTAGTCGGGTTTGTCATTTTCACTATATTGATTCAGCCTATCCATGTGCAACTAATTTTTTCCCAATTGTTAAATCTGACCTTGTTTGAAGAGTGTTTTGTAGTTGTGATCATACAGCTGTTGAGTATTTTGAATGGAATTGAATGGAATTTGAATGGAATGAATCAGCAAATCTAAATGCTGATGATTTATGTGAATTTACTTTCTATTCTGTGACTTTGCTGAAGTTGTTAATTGTTTCCATTAGTATTTTGGTTGATTATCTATGATTCTTTAGATATATCATATCATCTTCAAAGAAACTTTGTTTATTCATTGCCTATTCTAATTCCTTCCATTTCTCTTTCTGCTCTTATTGCTAGTACAATGTTAATAGTGGTGATAATAGGCATCCTTGCTTTACCTCAATCTTATTATTGGGAAGGGTCCAGATTTATCCCACATTATAGTTAACGCTTGCTGATATTTTTATTTTTTAATTGAAAAAAATTTTATTTAATTAATTAATTTAGAATATATTTTCATGATTACCTGATTCATGTTCTTTCCTTCCCCTCCTCCCACCCCCTCCCATAGCCAACAAACAATCCCACTGGGTTTTACATGTGTCATTGATCAAGACCTATTTCCCTATTATTGATAATTGCACTAGAGTGATTGTTTAGAGTCTACATCCCCCCCCATTGAACCATGTGATCAAGCAGTTGTTCTTCTGTGTTTCTACTCCCACAGTTCTTCCTCTGAATGTGGATAGTATTCTTTCCCATAAATCCCTCAGAATTGTCCTGGATCATTTGTTATTTTTAGATAGATGCCATTTATTACTTTGAGGAGCATTTCATTTATTCCATTGTTTTCTAATGCTTTTATAAGAAATGGGTGTTATATTTTCTCAATGCTTTAACTGCATCTATTGAAGTAATCCTGTGGTTTATGTTGGTGTTGTTATTGTTCTTTTCAATTATGTTATTGGTTTTCCTACTATCAAACCATCCCTGCATTCCTGGTATAAAACCTACCTGATTGTGGTGTATGATTCTTGTGATATAATGTTGTGCGTCGATGTTCATTAGGAAGATTGGTCTATAGTTTTCTTTCTCTGTTTTAGCTCCTCTTGATTTAGTTATCATTAACACATTTGTGTCATAAAAAGAGTTTGGAAGGATTACCTCTTCCTCTATTTTCTTAAAAAAAAAAAAACCAACATTATTTTATGTCTTAGACTCAATACTGTATATTGATTCCAAGACAGAAGAGCAGTAAGGGCTAGGCAATGGAGATTAAGTGACTTGCATAAGGTCACACAGCTAGGAAGTATGTGAAGCCAGATTTGAACTCAGATTTGAACTCCCATCTGACTGGCTCTCAGTTCCCTGAGCTATCTAGCTGCCTGCACCTCCCCCACCATTTTTCTAAATAATTTGTATAGTTTTAGAGTTAGTTTTTCTTTGAATATTTGGTAGAATTCACCTGTAAATCCATCTGACCCTGGGATCTTTTTCTTAGGTAGTTCTTTGATGGTTTGTTCAATTTCTTTTTTCTGTAATGGAATTGTTTAAGCATTCTATTTCCTCTTTTGTTATTCTGGGTAGTTCATATTTTTGTAAGTATTCATCCATTTTACTTAGATTGTCAGATTTATTGGCATATAGTTAAGCAAAATAACTACCAACAATTGCTTTAATTTCTTCTATTTTAGTAATGATTTCTTCCCCCTCCCCCTTTTTTATATTGGTAAATTGATTTTATTTTTTTAAGCAAGTTAACTAATGGCATATCTATTTTTTTTTCATAAAACCAACTCCTTAACTCATTTATTAGTTCAATGGTTTTCTTAACTTCAATTTTATTAATTTCTCCTTTGATATTCAAGATTTACAACTTGTTTAATTGGCGATTTAAAAATTAGTTCTTTTGGGGGCAGCTGGGTGGCTCAGTGGATTGAAAGCCAGGCCTAAAGACAGGAGGTCCTAGGTTCAAATATGACCTCAGACACTTCCCAGCTGTGTGACCCTGGGCAAGGTACTTGACCCCCATTGCCTAGCCCTTACCACTCTTCTGCCTTGGAACCAATATACAGTATTGATTCCAAGATGGAAGGTAAGGGTTTAAAAATATTTTTTTTTGTTCTTTTTCTAGTTTTTTTTTTAGTTGCATGCCCAATGAATTTGATCTTTTCTTTTTCTGTTTTGTTGATGTAAGCATTTGTAGATATTAATTTCCCCGTAAGTTCAGCTTTGGCTGCATCCCACAAATTTTGATATGTCTTATCATTGTCATTTTCTTTAAATGAAATTGTTGTTTGTTTCTATGATTTGTCCTTTGACCCAATCATTTGTTAGGATAAGATTATTTAGTTTCTAATTAATTTTTAGCCTTATTGCTGGTGAGTGTAGTTTTTATTACATTGTGATCTAACAAAGTATGCATTTAACATTTTTGCTTTTTCATATTTGGGTGTGAGGTTTTTATGCCCTATTATGTGGTCACTTTTAGTGAAGGTGTCATGTACTGCTGAGAAAAAGGTGCATTCCTTTCTATTCCCACTCAGTTTTCCGAGTATATGTTTGTTGCCTTTAAAGTAGCCCAAGCATAGTATCTTCTGCTCTAGCCTCTTTTACTCTGTGTGTATATCTCCCTGTTTTAAATATGCTTCTTATAGATTGTATATTTTAGAGTTCTTTGCTATCATTTTCTATTTTATGGCTGAGTTCATCCCATTCACATTCACAGTCATGATTACTAATTGTGTGTTTCCTTGGATTTTTTTCCTCTCCTGCTTATTCTTCTCTCTCTCTCTCTCTCTCTCCTTTTATACTTTCTCTGTTCACAGATGTTTTGTTTTTGATGACCACATTCCCCAATTCACCCTTCTTTGTGTCCATACCTCACTTCCCTTATTTTCTCTACCTTCTTTTTTCCCTATAAGGGTAATGTAGGTTTCGATAGCTGGGTGAATGTGGGTGCTATTCCCACTTTGAGCTAGTTCCAATGAAAGTAAAGTTCAATCACAACCACCCTCCATCTTCTCCTCCACTGTATTTTCCCACTTATGTACCTCTTAACAAGAGGTGGGCTACCCCCCTTCTATCTCTTCTTTTCTCTCCATATATTCCTCTTTCCTATTTCCCCCTACTTTTTATATCAGCCCATCTTATGTAGCTTCTTCCTTCTTTCTATATATACTCCGATAGTAATAAAGTCCTTAAGTATCGTCCTAAATACTTTGCCTTTTGGAATATCATATTCAATGCCTTCTAGTCCTTTAATGTAGAAGCTGCTAGGGGTCCCGTGTAATTCTGACTGTGGGTACTCAATATTTGAATTGTTCCCTTCTGGTAGCTTGGAGTACTTGGCCTGGAAGTTCTGGAATTTTGGTATAATATTTCAGTGGTTTTTTATTTTAGGGTCTTTTTCAGGAGGTGATTACTAGATTCTCTGTTTTTTTCTCCTCTCGTTATCAGGGAAGTTTTCCCTGATGATTTCTTGTAATATGGTTTCCAGGCTCTTTTTTGTTTTTTCAATCATGGTTTTCAGGTATTCTGATGATTTTTAACTTATGTCTCCTAGATCAATTGTTTAGTCATTTTCCAGTGAGATATTTTAAATTTTTTCTTTTTTTATTTAAAGATTTTTTGTCTTATTATTTCCTAATGTTTTGTGGTTTCATTGCCTTCTATTTGTCCAGTTCTTATTTTTAGGAAGTTATTTTCTTCCTTGAGTTTTTGTGTTTCTTTTTCATTTGGCCAATCCTACCTTTTAATGTTATTTGCTTCTGTGGGTTTTGTTTGTTTGTTTGCTTTGCCATTTCTATTTGGTTCATTCTATTCCTTAGGGAGTTTTCTTCAAGGTATTTTTGTTTCTCCATTTCCTTTTGGCATATTCTAGTTTTTAGGGAGTTGGTTTCTTCAGTAAATTTTCGCCCAGCTATTGAGTTTTTCTGTTGATTCTCTTATCATTGTTTTTTTTTTTAATTTCTTTTCAAGTTCTTCCAGAGGCTCTTTTGAGGCCTGGAATTCTTTCACCCTTTACTTTGAGGTTTCACAACTTTCCTATTGGGCACTGCTGATCTCTTCTGAGTTTGTATGGTCTTCCCTGTCACTAAAGTAACATTCTAGGGTCAGAGGGGTTTGTTTGTTTTTTATTTTTGCTTCTTTTTCTAGTGGTTGTATTTCTTGTTACCTTATTTATCTGTTGAGGTTCTTCTCTGTTCCTGGGGTAGAGGTGCACTGCTCCAATCTTGCAGAGTTCTCTTCTCTGGTACTTGGGGTAGGTCCAGCTGCCCTTACTCCTCACAGTGTGTCTATTGAGGAAGTGGCCCTGATGGCCTGCTCTGGGTAGGTTTGAAGCTGTTTTGTCCAGCTATATTTCAGCACTTTTTGGTACTTGTTTCCCTGTTGGTTCATGGACTGGCTTGGTCCCCACTCTGTTGCTTCCCTGACTCTTACAAATAGCCTGGGCTGGGCAGGTCTCCTTCTCTGGACTCTATTGCCTTAGGCATTCTGCTGCCATATGGGAGTGAGTATGTTCCTACTCCCTTATAGGTCTTGGACTCTGCTGCCACATGGCTGTGGTAGGGTCCAGTTCTAACTTTGTGCTTCCTTGTGGTCTCAGGGTTCCACTGTCAGGTGAGAGTTTGTGGGTTTCCTACCTTCTCTGCTTCCTCTACCTGTGTGGGGTGGCTGGGGATGGGCTTGTTCCTGTTCTGAAGCTTTGTTGCCTCTAATGGAGTCACCGTGTGTTGGGCTGCTCCAAATTCTGCCAGTTGTCACAAGTGCTACCTGGGACAGCTCTCTCCTCTTACCTCAGTGAGCCATGTTCCTCCAGCTTTTTTTTGTTTTGGAGGCTGTTTGTTTTCTTTTTGTGTGATCCGGAGGGATCCAGGGGGAGGAGTGGCCTTTACTCCGCCATCTTAGCTCCCAGAAGGCAACTCCCTGCTAGTTTTAATATTTGCTCTCCTCAGCAAAACCCATTAGAATATATGGACTTTAGCAAAGGATTTCCTGACCTGTGGCTCATGCATTGTGTGTGTGTGTGTGTGTGTGTGTGTGTGTGTGTGTGTGTGTGAAACCCGTACTTTCTTAGTAACAGTTCTGAGGCAGAATGGCAAGGGCTTGGCAGTTGAGGTTAAGTGACTTGTCTGAGGCCAGATTTGAACCCTGGACCTACTGACTCCAGCATTTTATTTTAACCACTTTGTTATGAGTATCCAAGAGAGCAGTATTTTAGAGTTGGTATAAGCTATGGGTGGCCCCTCTTTGTGCAGTCAGTCAGCAGGGGTTCTAGGATTGCCCTCTCTTTCGGGGCTTCAGTCTCTCAGCTGAGAAAAGCTCGACGTCCCATAAGCCCCCTTGCTGGTAAGGGAGAACTTTGCCAAGCTGGAGAGAGGAAAGGAAGGCATCCAGGATGCCGAGTCCTCGTCTATGAGACCAGAGCGTGGTGCTGGGCCTGTCCAGACGTCTGGCCACCTCTTCGTGGCCTCCTCCTCAGGCTGACTCTGCTTCACTCTCCCTTGAGAGGCTCCCTCTGCACTTCGCATGGTGTCAGGTGGCCTGTGGCCCTGTGGCTGCCCCAGCTGCAGGCCGTGCCCTTAAGGAGGCGTCTACGCTCCACGGCAGCCACTGGACCGGACGTTATAGTTCATAGCACTGCCTGTGGCCAGAGAAAGGCAGTCCCTCCCCTCAGGGAGCTTGTAGTCTTAGGAGGGATGTTAAGAAAGGACAACGTCCTCCTCCTCTTTGGTGGCGTCACCCAACACTGGGCTTCCCACCGCGTTTCCCTCGTCATTTCTTCATTGGGCCTCACGGCCGAGCTCAAAGGTTGGAGCTATTAGGATGATCCTCCTTTTACAGATGATGAAACTGAGGCAGAGCTGCCATGATTTGCCCAGGGCCGCACAGCTAGTGAGCCTGGATTTGAACTCAGGGTTGTCTTCAAATAGGGAGAAAATAGATCCAAGTGTGTTGGGGGAGGGAGAGGTCGGCCAGAGGAGGTTGGAAAAGGGTTCATACGGAAAATAGAGCTTGAGCGTAGCAGGTTGGGAGGAAAGGAGACATTCTAAGGCCAAGGTGAGGGATGGAGGTGTTGGAGGGGTGGAATGTTGTGGAGAGGAGGAGCTCCTACTGACTAAGGCCTGCGGACCTGCCAAAGGAAACACTAGGAGCTGGCAAGGCCAGGGGGGGCCCTCAAGGCATGGAGTCACTTACAGAAATCCTGGAGGCAATAGGGAGCTATGAGGGTTAACTGGAGAAGGTGGAGGATCGACTCACACTTTAGGAAGCTCCCTGAGTGAAAGGTGGAACCCTAAACCGTAAGCTCCCTTATTAGCAGATTCAACATTCCAGCCCCATCATTCCCTCACTATCACTCTAACTCCCCCACTGGAGATGACGTGGAGGCGGTACAGGTGGCCTCTCGGGGCTATGTGGACGGCCACAGAGACTGGCTGACTGTGGCTCCCAGGGAGGGAAGAATGGTTCTTTCTGGTCTTGCCTGCCTTTCTCCAAGGGAGATCCTGATCTTTTCCGGCACCCAGACTAGAGCCTCCACCACTATGGTGGCCAAGAGAAATGATCATCCCTGGATGAGGAAGGGGAAGCAGAGCTTATTTCCCGAGCCGATCCCTCCTCCCAAAACGCTGGGGCAGGAAAGGTCCCCCTTCCACTAGGAGTGAGATGGCTCGGCTCATAGAGACACCCAGACGCAGGCCTGCTCTCCTCCCTCTCTTGAAGCACTCTAATAGGCTCCCACTGGCTCTCGGCCTCGCCTCGGGTCCTCTTCCTCCTCTGCACATGCTTCAAACCCAAATGTGGGCTCAACGTATTGGTGAGCCCAGGCTTAATCCACACCCAGAACATCGGAGATGCTTTTCTCCTCGTTGGTTGTCAAGGTGGATTCCGTGATGCGGGACAGCGGGGACCTCGCCCCCTGCAGAGGAGAGAGGACTCAGCCTGGGACTTGTTGCCCCTGTGCTTCCAGTCCACAGTTAGGTTGAAGTGGGAGCTCGCCATAGGAATTCCCATCTAGACACCTCCTGGAGCACTGGGGAGTCCAGGGAGCAGGGCTCGAAGAAGGCCATGCTCTCCCTTGGCAGGGGGCACGGGGTCCACGCAGCTTTCCCACATGGAGCCCAGGTGCGGCTCATGAAAATTCCCCAGCCTGCGCAGCACCCTTGCTTGCCCCCATCCCACACGGGCATTTAGCCAAGCCCAGGGACTCTGGCCCGGCAGCAATGGCCGGAATTGCTGCCTCCAGGAAGGATGTCGGGATGGGGGAGGCTTGACCTGGGGGTGACTGGTGGGGCTCCTCTCCGCCATAGGACTAGGACCCCACGGCAGGGAGCTCCTCAGGCAGCTGGTCACGGCTCAGAGCGAGGCCACAGGGCTCCCATGCAGTTCTCCTCCCAAGCCACGGAGTGGTGGAGTGGCCTGGACAGCCTGTTTTGTCTTTCCAGGCCCCAGACTATAACTACAGGGCTGAAGTGAAGAAGCTCATTCCCCACCTCCAGTTCTTGGATGAAGTGCCTGCCAACCAGACCTCCCTCCAGGTCTCTCGAAAGCTCGACAAGGACTGGCTCATCGTCAAGGAGTCCATCAAGGAAAGCAACGTGGTACAGAACGGCTCTCGGTTTGGTACATGGCTCATTCGGCCCTTCGCCCCTGGCGCCCCCCACAAGCCCCCTTCTACCCCCTCGTTTTACAGAGAAGGAAACGGGCTCACAGGAGAAGGAGGGCATGGAGAAAAAGGCTTCGAGGAGGCAGCTAGGTGGCTCAGTGGATAGAGCCAGGCCTGGAGACAGGAGGTTCTGGGTTCAAACCCTACCTAGCTGTGTGACCCTGGGCAAGTCACTTCACCCCCCATGCATAGCCCTTACTGTTCTAAGACAGAAGGAGGGGGTTTAAAAAAAGAATGAAAGAAAGAACGAGAGACAGCCAGAGAGGAGAGAGCATTTGATTAGCAGCGAGAAGGCCCAGTTCGAGCCCAGACGAGACACTCCCAGGCCAGAGTCAAGAAGCAGGGAGGCTCGTCCCCGTTGGGGAGCATCTTCTCGCCCAGGGTGGCTTGTCTGATCCTGGGGCGGCTTGGCGCCTGGCTCCCTGCGGCTTCTGAGAAGACGGCCCGGGGCCTGCCTGAGCCCAGGTCTCTGGCTGCCTCTCCCGCAGGCTCAGCAGCAGGGCAGAGGCTCAGCCCCAGGCTGAGGCTGTCCACGAGCCCCCTCCCCCCGGCCTCGCGGCTGTGGCCCCTCCACACGGGCCGGCCCCCCTGGGCGCCCTCGCCGGCATCTCCCGGCAGCCCCTTCCTGGAAGCGCTGATCCCCGAGGAGCCGGCCTCGGACTCCGACTCCAGCGACCTGACCCATGGTGAGCGCGAGGCCCCTTGGGCGGCTCTCCCCCCACCGCTCCCTTCCTTGGCCCACCCTCCCTCCCTCCCTCCTTGTAGGCGTCAGCCGCGTCCTCTGCGGAAACCCCATCAAGGGCCTGCAGGAGCGCCGGCAGAGGCTTCAGGTACTCTCGGGGCCGGCTGGGGGGAGGAGGGGGCCCACGTGAGCGCAGCCCCCCCCCCCCGACTCTGGGGGGTCACACGGCCTGCAGCCGGGGGCGGGTCCTTGGTCAGCCTCCCTCCGGGATCCCGGGCCCACGAGAGAAAGGGGAAACTGAGGCCCCCAGCAAGGCCGCCGGCCCTGGCCCCTCCACTGGCCCCTCCTTCGGCTTCCCCCAGGAGCCCAGTGGACTCTCCATGCCCCAGCCTTTAGCCCTGGCATCTGGGAAGTCGCCCATTCAGGGCCTCGAGCCCTCCGGGAGGGCAGAGGACGGCCCGGCCTGGCCCCCAACCCTCTGGGCAGAGCTCAAGGCTTGGAAGGAGCAGCAGCGGCGGCGGTGAGTTGGGAGTGGCGCCTCGCCCTTCCCCAGGCCAGCTCTGCCAGCCGTCCCAAGAGCCGGAGATGGCCAGGGTTCGGGAAGAGGTGCGCCGCGCCCCCACGGCTCAGCCCGCCCTGGGCCCCCCCCCAGGCCCGGATCCCAGAGGTGCCCAGCAAGAAGGAACCCAGGAGGGCCCCCTGCCCGGGCTGCCCTGCGCCCTTGGCCCAGCTCCCTCCCCGCCAGGCCTTCTGGCTTCTCGAGGCTCCCTCTGGGTGGATGACCCCCATGGGCAGCCCTTCCCTGGGTGAGCAGAGAGCCCGAGGGACCCAGGCAGGGCCTCTGTCCAAAGCTCTGCCTGGCTAATCCAGGCCAGCAGGGAGAGGGCGAGCCTGGCGGCTCCGGAGCCAGAGATGCCCTACCTCCGCGCCTGTGTCTGCCCTCCCCGGGGCTCCCTGAGAGGCAGCTCGGCCTCTTCCCCCGGAGGGAGGCCACTGGAGGCTCTGGCTGCCCACCAGATTCCCCGCCTCTGGCCTCGAGGCTCCCCTGCCCGTTGGCTGGCACCTCCTCCTTCCCATTCTCACCACACAGCCTCCTTTTTGCCTCTGCCCGGCTTCTGGCCCGTGTTTGGGGGGCAGCGGCTGGGGGGGAGGGGGAGGCTTCCCAGGGGTCTGGGGCCCAGGGTGGGGGTGGGGTGGGGGAGCAAAGGAGCTTGAATATGCTACTTGTGGGGAGAAGCTCCCAGGAGGAAGTGGACGACTCCATCGAGCTGAATGAGCAGGAGGAAGAGCAGAAGGCCAAGGCCGCGAGTCCCCTCGGGTCCTGCCCAGGCTCCCCAGGCTCTGCCGCAGGTAACTTCCTGCCTCGCCCTTCTCCTGGCTTTCCTTCCTTCTTCCAGCCTTTCGCCCCGACACCTTCTCCAGGGGCCCTCCAGGGCCTCTGAGAGCGCCGAGACGCTACGGGTAGGGGGTGCGGCCCCCGGCGCGGGGCGCAGGCTCTGCGCGTCCTCCGGTGCCGGGACAAAGGACGGAGGTCAGGAGAGGGCCTGGCCTGGCGTCCCGAAGCCCCACCCCTCCGGGGTGCGGGCTCTCCTCTGCGCCCGAGAGGGGAGGCCCCTTCCTCCCCCTCTGCCCCTTCTCTCTGGGCCCAGGCAAAGAGGTCGCCTCGTGCCTGCTCCCTTGTCTTCAGACTGCCCCTCCCCCACCCCCATCTGCAGCAGACACACCGCCCTCTCGCCCTCTGCACAAGCTCTTCTTTGTTTCCTGGGCAAAGTCGCCGGGGGACCGTCTACACTTGGAGCTGCCCCCGGTCAGCCCCCAAAGCCCCTGCCGCGGCCCCCCAGCCCTCGGGCCCCAGGGAGTCGGCCCGCGGAAAGCAAAGGACCAGAACAGCCCTTCAGGCCCGTTTAGAAGCCGGGCTTAGAGAAGCCGCCCCGGGAGGACCCCGCTGGCCACCTGAAGAAGGGAGGGGAACGGCGGCCGCCATGTGAGCTAAACCGGGCATGCTCAGGAATTCACCTCCGCGTTGGATCGGGCGCCCTGCGCTAGGCGGCAGATCTGGAGGCTGGCCAAAGGCGGCTGCCAGCTTTGGGCCGAGGAAGCAGGGGGAGAGGCCGGGCCGAGCGGGCAAGCAGGGAGCGTGGCCGCAGTCCGGTGCGGAGGAGAGCCGGGGGGCGGCCACTGGAGGGGGCCTGCAGAGCGGGGGGGCCACGCGGTCGCCCCAGCAGCTTTCCCCAGAGTCGAGGATGGTGGGAAGGGAGCGCCCACAGGCCTGGGCCCTGGACTGGATGCAGGGAGGAGAGAACGTCGGGGATCCCAGCTAGGCGGCCGGCCTGGGTCCGAGGGCCGCTTCTGGGCATGACACGTGGCCTTGAGACTCGCCAGGAGAGCTGACCAGGGCAGAGGGCCGGGCCGAGCCCCGTGGGGCGCACGAGGAGGGGCCGGGGGAGCTCGCAGCCCAGCCCCCGTTGGGGGAAGAGAAGCTTGAGAAGAGCGGCCGCGGCCCAAGGCTGAAGCTGGCTCCCTCCTCGGGAGCTCCGACGGATGGCGGCAGGGAAGGGACGTGGAGGTGCCGTGCTGCAAGCGAGGCCAAGGCCTGACCCTCTCTGTATGGGGCTGAGGTGGGCGGAGGGGGTCACGGAAGGTAAACTGAGGACCCAGGAGACGGGGGGCCTTCCGGCATGTCGGCTGGCCTGGGTTGAGGGAACCCCGGCAAGCCAGGGCGTCTCCCAGTTTCGGCGCGGGGGAAGGACGTCGGAGAGAGCCAGGCCGCAGTGGGAGCCGGGCCGTGATGGCCGGCCGAGGGCTCGGGCGCCGGGCCTTCCCTCCTGGGCCGGCTTCGGCCCCGGAAGCAGGCCCGGTGGGGTGGTCGGGCCATTTGCTGTTTGCCCAGGACAGCAGAGAAGATTCTCGGGGCAGCCTGGTGCCTCCCCTCAGGACCTCCCCCGGGCCCATCGCCCTCTGCTCTCGGGTACCCCCTTGGCCCCGAGTTTCTCCTGGCGCTGCCGGGCCCCCGTCCTCCCTCTAGACCAAACAGCCTTCTCTGGGCGGCGCGCTTCCCGACTCACAAGAAAATAAATCCGGTTGGAATGCAGCCCTCCCGCCACTTCCTGGCCCCAGGGAGGCACGGCCACCTCTGTCCCCTCCTCCCCTTTCTGGGTGCCCATCCGCCGTCTTGGCCCTTGAGCCTGCCCCACCTCTCTGTCCTCCGGCCACATCTCCCCAGACTGGCTGGGATCCAGCCGGGCGTTCTTAGAAGCCTCCCTTTGCAGGCTTCTTGCACCTTCCCCCATGTCCGGACTCCGGGCCTTTGCCCTGGCCGTGCCCTCTTGGGTCTCCGGGAGGACTTTGCCCTTGGCCTCTTCACACCCACATACCTGCCTCCGTCTGCCCTTCTTGGCGCTCCCTGTAGACGGGGGCCTGTTCGGAGCCGCCCCCGCCCCGCGTGAAAGGGCTGCGGGCCTCCTGCTGATCCTGTCCTCCGTTGCCTTGCAGATCCGTCCAAAGTCCTGCGCGGGAGCAGATGGCTAGCGGGGCCCGGCGGCCCCCTGGTCCCTTCTGCCCTCAAGCACCCCTCCCCTCCCCCGCTGCCTAGCCCCAGTGGACGGTCCAGGCCCGAGCTTCGGGGCAGGCGCCTGAACCTCAACCTCAGCCCGCTGGCCAGCTCGGAGTCAGGGGCCCACCTGGGGGAGCGGCTGGCTGTGCTGCCACCCTTCAGGGGCCTCACAGCCCTGAGAAGCCCGGGAGCCCAGAGCCACCCAGAGCCTCGAGGGCTCGGAGCCACCGTGAGGCCTGCATCCATAGAGCCCAAGTAGAGTCTCCCCCGCCCCCCCCCGGCCCCCTCCCCCCCAACACGCCTCTAAGCTGGCCCTGCTTCCTCCCCAGGCTCAGCCCGAAGGCCCTCAGGCAGGTGGGGGCCCTGTCTTTGGCCCCCCGCGCACCCTCCTCCCCCCTGGAGCCGGCCTTCTCCCTCTTCAGACACCGGGCCGAGAGAAGGGTGCCCGTCGTCCACCCGGCAGCCAAGACCCCCGAGAAGATGTCTCTGCCGGCCCCCGGCCGGCCCGCCCTGCACAGGCTGTCCAGCCTGCCCGGAGTGGGGCCTCCGACGCCCCCGACACACCTCCAGAGGAATCCCAAGTCCTAGCGGGCGGCAGGGCCGGCCTGAAAGGGAAGGGAGGCCGCGGAGAGCCGGCGCCAGCTCCCGGCCCGGCTGCCAATCACTCTAGTCGCGGCTGGCCAGAAACGGGGTTTATTTTCGGGGATCGCCGGTCAATAGAGAAATTACGCAGCCGAGCGCTCGGGTGGCTGGTGTCTTCCTTGCGCGCCCCCCGGGGCTCTGGGGCCCTGGGACGCGGCAGCTGCCCCCACGCCCCGGCCCGGCGCCCTGGCAGGCGCGTGGAGCCTCTGGACGGGGGCTGCTCAGCCGCTCAAGGCTGTGTATTGGGAAACATGGCTGTGCCCCCCCCTCGCAGGCACTCCTCAGCTACTTGGCGATGGGGGGGTAGTTCAAGTGCTTCAGCCCGAAGCGGCTCTCGGCGGTCTTCTGCACGCTCAGGGCCACCATCGGGCATTCCACGTCCACGTACTTCCTGCAGATCCGGGGCGGCAGGAACTGGTTTGTGTTCTGAGGAAGGAAGGGCGGGAGGGGCTGGCCGTGGGTCCGAGCCCGGCGCCCCCCCAAGCCCCAGCCGCCCGGCGCGCCCGGCCACTCACAAAGATGCACTTCTGGATCTTCTTGCCGATGGCCGGGAGCTGGGAGAGCTCTGTGGGGGCACAAGAGGCCGGCAGGGCGTCAGCACCCCCCCGGCCCGCGAGCGGCCTAGCTGCGGGCAGGGGTAAATGAGCACCTGGAATGCTGGGCAGGGGCACCATGGCCCCGTGACACGAGTCCTGCCGGCCTAGCGCGGCCTCCCTGGCCTCCGCCGGGCCGCCGGGCCTGTTGGCGTTGATGCTGGGGATGACGCGAAGGGGCCTGGGTCGGGGCAGAGACGAGTGAGGCTCCGGGCGCGTGGAGGTGGCAGGGCTGGCGCCCTCGTGGGGCTGCAGTGGGGGAGGGGGGCGCGCATCCCACCTGCTCCTGTAGGGCCCAGCCTGGCCTTCTAGGCTCGGGGGAGGGCCCGGGATCTTGGGCTTCTTGCGGGCCGGGAGATGCCTCCGGTGGCTCTTGGTCCTCAGGCCTACAGCCTCCTGGGGCTTCGTGTCCGGGGCCTCGCGCAGCGGGTAGCAGTCGATGGACATGTCCGTATAATCAGTGAAGGCCTTGGAGGCCTCTGTCACACAGTGTGGCGCCTGGTATTGGCTCATCACCTGGGAAACTCGCTGGTCACCGCCTCCCCCCAGAAGAGGGGCATCGCCAACCCCCCGCCCTCCCGCCGGAACCCCTGCCACTCACCTCCCCCGCGGGGTTCAGTAAGAGGGTGACGCAGCCGGGGTGGGTGTAGAAATGGATCAGGTCCTTTTGGGGCGCCTTGGCCATGCGCTTCCTCGTCGGGCTGACCCCCTCGCCCCACACCTGCCCCAAGAGTCCTGTCAGCCCCGGGCGAGCTCCCCCGCAACCCTCTCCCGGACGCCTGGGGACGGGGAGGCCCAGGTCTGGGGGGCCGGGGGGGCTTCTGCAATGCCAAGGCTCACCCAGAGAGTCAGAGAGCAGGGGAAAGTGACTCCAGGCCAGGGCCTGCGCCGTCACGGTGTCAGTGTGCGGCTCCTGGGAACTGCCCCCCACGCACACACTGTCTAGAAAGGGCCAGCCGGGCAGGGGCTGATCCCCGCCCCAGGACCAGGGGGAGCCCCTCCTCTAAGCTCCAGAGAAGGCGGTCACACCCCAGCAAGCCATAACCTGGGCTAATAAGACCTTTATCTGTGGCCACTGGTTGGCTGAGAGCCGTCTCTAGGGCTCTCGACAGCTCAGCCAGGAGCCAGCAGCCAGGGAAGGCCCCAAGGGATTCTCTCTCCTGCCCCATCAGGTGGAAGCCACTCTCCCAGGAAGTGCCCAACGCAGCCCCTGGCACCGGCGTTCCTCGGCCTAGGAGCCAGCAAGTCCCGTGCGTGCCCAAGAGGGAGCCAAACGGCAGGCAGCAGATCCTTGCTGATGAAGGGGGCGGCCAGCAGCCCCTGAGCCCACCCAGGGCCATCTCCTTGTGAGTGGCCTTAACTACGCGTCTCCCACGCTTGCTTTAAGTCTGGGGCTCACCCTTCCCACGGATGTGAGGCGTGCGGGGAGCGGGATTTTGGTAACTTCTTACTATGTCTTCAGAAGTGCCGAGGCTGAGAGAGGTTAAAGGGAAACCCAGCAGAGGGGGCTTGTATCAGAAGTGGTGCCCTTGAATACAAAGTAGCAGCCACCCCGGGGCGGGGCAGGGCCAGAGGAGGGTGCGGCCCAGGAGCAAATGGCCTTTACCTGACTGATGCCTTTAAGGACAGAAATGGCCCTGAGGGCAGAACCTTCAGGAAGTCCCTGTTCACTACACCTGCTCATCCCCAGATTGCTCAAGCTACCCCAGGACCGCTGAGGAGCTTTTCTTTGGTGGGCAGCCAATTAGCTTGTAGGAAGTGCTGGGCACAGTGCTAAAGGAGTAGGGGCACAGAATGGGAATACAAAGAAAGGGAAAGGCCAGTCCCTAGCCCTGAGGAGCTCCTAGTCTAACGAGGTAGAACGGGCTGGCAGTGTACAAGCAAGAAAGATCCAGCCAGGATAAATAGGTAAATAAGGTGAAATCAACCAGAGTTACTGAAGAGGTGAAATGAAATCTACAAATGAGGCTGGAGGTGAAATTGACAGGCCTTAGAACCATTTTGGATATAGAGGGTGGCAGACAATGAGAAGTACAGGATGACACCAGTGTGTGACCAGGAAGGTGCTTGGGGGGGGGGGGGGTTAGTAATAAGCAGTATAAGAAGGTAGACCGAGGGAAGGCTTTGAGGAGAAAGATGAGTTCAGTTTGGGACGTGGTGAGTTTAAGATGTCTATAGGACATCAAGATGTTCAGTGGGCAAGTTAGAGAGGGAAGAGGAGGTCAAAAGGAAGGCTAGGGCTGTACAAGTACATCTGAGTCATCTGTGTCAGGGGGAAGAAGGGGAAAGAATGAAATAAGAATTTATCGGCATGCCTGGTATGCCAGGCGCTGCACTAAGGACTTCTTGCACATCTCATGCTTGATCCTTACAACTACCCTGACAGGGAGGTGCTATTATTATCCTCACTTTGCAGTTGAAGAAACTGAGGCAAAAGAGATTCAGTGATTTGCCCAGGGTCACACAGCAAACCCAGGTCTTCTAGACTCCAAGCCCAGCACCTTTCTGCTTCACCACCAGCTGCCTATAGAGATGATTATTGAAACCACTGGAGTTGATGAGATGGCCAAGTGATAGAGGGTGACAATAGCCCAATATAGAGCCTTGGAGGAACCCCAGAATTCCTATTTTTAAGTCTGTCATTGATATTCAAAAGGTTTCTTTCCACTGGAAATTTTACGGATTAGATGAAGTTTCAACAACAGTAATAATCTAGTATTTCCATATTGCTTTAAGGTTTGCTTACAAATATTGTCATTAGTAATACCATTACTAGGGCTATATCCCAAAAAGGAGAGAGAGAGAGAGACAGAGAGAGAGAGAGAGAGAGACAGAGTCAGAGAGAGGGAGAGAGAGGGAGGGAGGGAGAGAGAGAGAGAGAGAGAGAGAGAGAGAGAGAGGGAGGGAGAGAGAGAGAGAGAGGGAGGTAGGGAGGGAGAGAGAGAGAGAGGGAGGGAGGGAGGGAGAGGGAGAGAGAGAGAGGACCCATTTGTCTTTTCTAACAGCCCTTTTTGGGATGGCAAAGAGCTGGAAAATGAGGGAATGCCCATCAATTGGGGGATGGCTGAACAAGTTGTGGTATATGATAATGGGGATGGGATGGAATACAGTTGTGCTGTAAGGAATGATGAAGAAGATGATGCTTTTGGAAAGAGCTGGAAAGATGCAAAGTGAAATAAGCAGAACCAGGAAAACATTGTACCCAGTAACAGCAACATTGGGGAATGATCAACTATGATAGCCTAAGGTCCCAATGCAATGATCCAAGACAATCCAGAAGGATTTAGGACAAATACTATATTCCCCTCCTTCAGAGAAAGAGCTGATGGTGTCTGAATGCAGATTGAAACTGACTGTTTTTCACTTTATTACATTTGTATGCTTTCCTCCGGGTTTGGATTTTCAGGGTGTATTCTCTTACAATGTGGCTAATATGGAAATATGTTCTGCATGATCCTATATGTATAACCCAGTTCAACCTGCTTACCACTTATGCCCAAAGGGCTTTAAATGACTGCCTGCCCTCTGATCCAGCCATGCCACTGTTGGTTTGTAGCCCAAAGACATAATAAGGAAAAAGACTCCTACAAAAATATTCACAGCTGCACTCTTTGTGGTGGCAAAAAATTTGAAGAAGAATGAAGGGTGTCCCTCCATTGGGGAATGGCTAAACAAAATGTGGTATCTGATGGGGATGGAATACTATTGTGCTCTAAGGAATAATGAACTGGAGGGATTCCATGTGAACTGGGACGACCTCCAGGAAGTGATGCAGAGTGAGAGGAGCAGAACCAGGAGAACATCCTACACAGAGACTGACACATTGTAGCATGATCCAATGTAACTGACTAATAAAAAATGCAATGACCCAGGACAATCCCAAGGGTCTTGGGAGAAATAGCTATCCATATCCGGAGAAAGAACTGTGGAGACAGAAATGCATTAGAAAAATATATGATCAACCACGTAGTGCGATAGGGATGTGATTAGGGTATTAATGTTAAAGAATTGCTCCGCTGCAAATACGAGTAACACAGAAACGGGCTTTGAACAATGATATATGTATAACCCAGTGGAACTGCTTGTTGGCTTTGGGAGGGGGGAGGAGAAAGCTAAGGAGGGAATCATGAATCATGTAACCATGGAAAAATATTTTAAATAAAAAAATGAAAAAACCCAATAACAAATTGCTTACCACTTCTGGGAAGAGGAAGGAAGACAATTCAGATATTATGATTTCAGAAAAGATATGATAAAAAAAACAACAAATATTACCTTGTTTGGTCTTCACAACTGCCCCGGGAGGCTGGTGTTATTAGAAGTGTCATTTTACAGAAGAGGGAGCTGAGGCACAAAGAGTGATTTGCCTAGGGCCATATGACTTCTAAATGGCTGAGGTAGGATTTGAACTCAGGACTTCTCAAGGACACTACCTCCTCCCTGATTCTGACCCTCCTTCCTTTGTGTCCCAGTGCTTGTGACACACTGACCTGCTGTGGATTTTGCTGAGATAGTGGATGCCCCAGAACAACTGTAGGCACCTTAATTCTGGTCAGGCCTCTTGGGGGGGGGGGCATGGTGGCTACTTCCTGATTATGCCTTAGGAGGGCAAGGCTGAACAGGAGAAATGACTAATACAAGATTTTAATGGCCAGAAGCCCTAGCACAGCCTAAAGTTCCCAGAGATAGCAAAGAAAAGGGCTCCCAGAGAACGATTACTGCCCTACTTCTCTGCTGAGTAGGGAAGCCTGGGCCACCCCAGTATCTGAGGCTGGCAGGGGGAAGCAGGCCCCAACCTGCTCTGGACTCCAGACTAAGAGTTCACCAAAGAAACCCTCTGGGACCTTGTGAAAGCACTAGCAGGGGAGGCCCCAAGAAAAGGAGGAGGAACAGAGAAAGCTCCCAGGGGCCAGCCCACCCGGAAGCCACCCTGCAGATGGCAGGAAGAGGGTTCCTACAACTTTAGCACCCAGGAAGGCTCTCCAGAGGCTGGCAGTGACCAGAGCAAAGCCTGGAGCAGATCTTGGACACAGTCCCACAGACCCCGGCACGGACTGAACAACACGGATGCCTTGTGCGGTCAGGCCAGATGACGAACGACCCTGAAGGCAACAAACCTGGTCCTCTGGACTGTCAGAACAAAGGTAGCCCAGTGAGCATCAGGAGCCACTCAGCGCTGGGCTCAGACTGCCAGAAGAAGAGGCCCGTGGGCAGAGACTGAAGGCCAAAGTCAAGGCAGCCCTATTCTGCACCAGAACCAGGAACAGATACCAGATACGGAGCTGCACTTTCCAACAGCTGTGCCCAGGCTGAGGAAAAAGATGCTCACTGGGTGGCACTGGGAAACGAGGGAAGGGCCAAAGAGCGCCATGTCTGGCCCAGAGGCCCAAATCTCTTTCCACAGCAGCGATGGGCATGTGTCGCACTGGGGCGGAAGAAGGCCCCCAAAGATCATTTCCTTTGCCACTTCTTACTTCATTAACAAAGCCCATGAGGGCTCTGTCTACCGGGAACCGGACAGTGTCACCAGCTGCCAGGGTGGTGTGAAGGCCTCAAACTGGATCCAAAGAAGAGAAGATCTGGAGGCTTTTCGGGAAAAGGGAGGAAGGAAGGAAGGGAGGGAGGGAGGGAGGGAGGAAGGAAGGAAGGAAAGAGAGAGGGAGGGAGGGAGGGAGGGAGGGAGGGAGGGAGGGAGGGAGGGAGGGAAGGAAGGAAGGAAGGAAGGAAGGAAGGAAGGAAGGAAGGGAGGGAGGGAGGGAGGGAGGGAGGGAGGGAGGGAGGGAGGGAGGGAGGGAGGGAGGGAGGGAGGGAGGGAGGGAAGGAAGGAAGGAAGGAAGGAAGGAAGGAAGGAAGGAAGGAAGGAAGGAAGGAAGGAAGGAAGGAAGGCAGGAAGGAAGGGAGGAAGGAAGGAAGGAAGGGAGGGAGGGAGGGAGGAAGGAAGGAAGGAAGGAAGTAGGGAAGGAAGGAGGGAGGGAAGGAAGGAGGGAAGGAAGGAAGGAAGGAAGGAAGGAAGGAAGGGAGGGAGGGAGGGAGGGAGGAAGGAAGGAAGGAAGGAAGGGAGGAAGGAAGGAAGGAAGGAAGGAAGGAAGGAAGGAAGGAAGGAAGGAAGGAAGGAAGGAAGGAAGGAAGGAAGGAAGGAAGGAAGGAAGGAAGGAAGGAAGGAAGGAAGGAAGGAAAGAAGGAAAGGACCAGATCAGATTCTACTTCTGATCTCTGGAGCTGGAGAGCCAGTTTGGGGAGGACAAATGTGGACCAACTCAAGAAGCAGAATGTGATCAGCTCTCCATAAAGGAAAAGGGAGAGAACTTGGACCCAAGACCAAGAGGGAGATTCAACAGGGAATCAGTGTCCAAAGGGAAGCTAGAAAAACTGAGCCCTCTGAGAAGACGACACCTTCGGGGGAGTCAATGCAAAGTTCTACAAACAGGACCCAAATATCCATGTCCCATGAGTAAGATCAAAAGGGTATACAGGAAAATGATGGGGAGGGGGGTTCATGGGCCAGTCAACAGCAGGCTTTGCCAGCCCCCCAAAGTGAATGTAGTCTGGGGTTCTCCTGAGCCCAGAATAAGGGTGGTGCCCATCCCTCCAGACTAGACCCTGGTCAGTCTACATCCGGAGAATGGCAGGCAATACTGGGCTCCAGAATTCAGGAAGGACATAAAGCTGAGAACAGCCAGAAGATGGTGACCCAAAAGATAAGAGAGAAGAAAAGGGTCAGGAGAAGGCACCAGGGACACCGAGTCTAGAGGAAAGAAATCTGAGAGAGGACAGGATGGGTGATTTCAAGTAACTGAGGGCCTTGTTTCAGCAAGCAAAACCAGGAGCAATGAGTGCCAGGTAGAGGGGCACACTTGGACTTTTGACAGTCATCCCAAAATGCAAGGTGCTATCTCAAAGGTGATAGGATCACTCACTCTGAGGTTCTGGGGCAATTGGGTGGGATCGTACACGTGGCAAGATTAAGACAGCCCCAACCACTGGCCTGCAAACCCTGGGCTGGTCACTTGGACTAATTTCTTGCCATTTTCTAAAACATGTAAAAAAGAGGAATGGCTAGTGAATATTCATAAAGGGAAGCAGCAATCACCAAGAGACCCCCACTTTCATCAAGGATAGCTCATGGAGGAGGCAGAGTCCAGATGGTGACATACAGTAGCAGAAGCTAAAACCTCTCCCAATATCCTTCCATACCAACCTTTAAAAAGTGCTTTCAACTCAAATTTACAAAGAGCTAAATCAATTGTACAAAAAATCAAGCCATTCTCCAATTGATAAATGGGCAAGGGACATGAGCAGGCAGTTCTCAGCCAAAGAACTCAAAACTATCAATAAGCACATGAAGAAGTGTTCTAAATCTCTTATAATCAGAGAGATGCAAATCAAAACAACTCTGAGGTATCACCTCACACCTAGCAGATTGGCTAACATGACAGCTATGGAAAGTAATGAATGCTGGAGGGAATGTGGCAAAGGGGGGACACTAATGCATTGCTGGTGGAGTTGTAAATGGATCCAACCATGTAAATATGAGTAAACAACAGAGGGGGGAAAAAGGAAGTTATGATTGAAATCTTCTTTGGAGAAAAAGAACAAAGAACAGAACCAACAGAGGAGGATGGGACCAAAAACATCAAGCAAAACCTCAAAAAATCCAGGGAATTAGACTCAGGCTCTGGAAGAGTTCACACAAGAATTCAAAAATCAAATAAGACAGGTTGAAGAAAATTGTGAAAAGGAGAAAAACAGCTTAAAAAGCAAACTGGGGGGGGGGGGCAGCTGGGTAGCTCAGTGAATTGAGAGCCAGGCCTAGAGACGGGAGGTCCTAGGTTCAAATCTGGCCTCAGACACTTCCCAGCTGTGTGACCCTGGGCAAGTCACTTAACCCCCATTGCCTAGCCCTTACTACTCTTCTGCCTTGGAGCCAATACACAGCATTGACTCCAAGACAGAAGGTAAGGGTTTAAAAAAAAAAAAAGCAAACTAGGTCATCAAGAAATGGAGGACAATTATTTATTTGAAAACAAGAAAATAATGCCTTAAAAAACCAGAATTGATTAATTGGAAAATGACCAAAAAAGGTTAAAGATGAAAAGAATTCCCTGAAAAGAATAGATCAAAAGAAAAAGGAGTATCAAAAGGTCATGGAAGAAATTCAGTCTTTAAAAATCAGAATTGGTCAATTAGAAGCTAATGACTTCATAAGACATCAAGAAACTTTAAAATAAAATCAAAAGAATGAAGGAATAGAAGAAAATATGAACTACCTCACCAAAAAAAAACAACTGACCTGGAAAATATATCCAGGAGAGACAATTTAAGAATTATTGGACTACCCAAAAGTCATGACCAAAAAATTAAAAAAAAAAAGCCTAGACATGCTATAGGAAATTATCCAAGAAAACTGCCCTAATATCGTTGAACAAGAGGGTAAAATAGAGATTGAAATAAACCTCAGACCACCTCCAACATTAAATACCCAAATGACAACTCCCAGGAACATTATAGCCAAGTTCAAGAGCTCCCAGACCAAGGAGAAAATATTACATACAGCTAGAAAGAAACAATTCAGATATCATGAAGCCCCAGGCAGGATCACACAGGACCTGGCAGCCTCTACTCCCCATGTTGTGACCCAACAAATCCATCATGGATGTCTGTCCCTGCCTATTTCTGATAACTGTACTTGCCTGTCATGTTTGTGTTCATAACCTATAGAAACCCAACTGTGTATGTATCATGTAACCCATGGAAGCCATCATGTATGTATCATGTATAAAACAGTAAGAGCCCCAAAACTGGGGGCCCAGCCCCTTAGAGGAATGATCCTGGCTGGGTCCCCGCATGCATGGTATTGTAATAAATCTCCTTTCCTTACTTTTGAGTGACAACTGTGGTTTCCTGCATGGTTAAACTGACAATTTTGCAGCAGTATTTATTTACAGTCATCAGCAAGTATCACCTGCAATGGGGAAAAGTTAGAAGCCTTCCCAATAAGATCAGGAGTGAAGCAAGGATGCCCATTATCACCTCTACTATTTAATATTGTACTAGAAACACTAGCAGTAGCAATTAGAGAAGTAAAGAAATTGAAGGCATTAAAATAGGCAAGGAGGAGACCAAATTATCACTCTTTGCGGATGACATGATGGTCTACTTAAAGAATCCTAGAGATTCAACCAAAAAGCTTATTGAAATGATCAACAACTCTAGCAAAGTTGCAGGATACAAAATAAACCCACCTAAATCATCAGCTTTTCTATATATCTCCAACACAGCTCAGCAGCAAGAACTAGAAAGAGAAATTTCATTCAAAATCACCCAAGACAATATAAAATACTTAGGAATCTATCTCCTGAGACAAACACAGGAACTATATGAACACAACTACAAAACACTTTTCACACAACTAAAACTAGATCTGAACAATTGGAAACACATTCATTGTTCATGGGTAGAACGAGCTAATATAACAAAAATGACCATCCTACCTAAATTAATCTACTTATTCAATGCCATACCTATAAAACTAGCAAAAAACTTTTTTACAGAATTAGAAAAAATCATAGCAAGTTTATTGGGAAAACAAAAGATCAGGAACATCAAGGGAACTCATGGAAAAAAATGGGACCAGATCTTACTATAAAGCAGAGATCGTCAAAACAATATGGCACTGGCTAAGAGATAGAGAAGGGTAGATCAATGTAATAGATGTGGGGCAAATTACCTCAGCAAGATAGTGTACAATAAGCCTAAAGAGCCCAGCTTTTGGGACAGGAACCCACTATTTGACAAAAACTGCTGGGAAAATTTGAAAAGTTTAGGAAAAATTAGGTTTAGATCAACATCTCACACTCTATACCAAGATGAATTCAAAATGGCTTAAGTGACAAATATAAAGAGGGAAATTATAAGTAAGTGAAGATAGACTAGTTTACCTGTCAGATCTATAGGAAAGGAAAGAATTTAAGACCAAGCAAGAGATTGAGAACATTATAAGATCTAAATGGATAATTTTGATTAAATTAAAAAGGGTTTGTACAAACAAAACCAATGCAACCAAAATTAGAAGGGAAGCAACAAATTGGGGAAATTTTTCATAACAAAATTCTCTGACAAAGGTCTAATTTCTCAAAAATACAAAAAACTAAGACAAATTTGTAAGAAATCAAATCATTCCCGTAACAAATGGCCAAGGGATATAAATAGGCAGTTTTGGGATGAAAAATCAAAACTATCAATAATCATAGGAAAAAATGTTCCAAGTCCCTCCTGATGAGAGAAATGTAGATCGAAACAACTCTGAGGTACCACCTTACACTTAGCAGAGTGACCAATCATGACAGGAAAGGGAAATAATCAATGTTGGACAGGATGTGGCAAAGTTGAGACACTAACGCATTGTTGGTGGAGTTGCGAATTAATCCAACCGTTCTGGAGAACAATTTGAAATCATGCCCAAAGGGCTTTAAAAGAATAGGCTGCTTTGATCCAGCAATACCACTACTGGGTTTATATCTCAAAGAGATTAAAACAGAAAAGCCTGGGCAAGGACCTATTTGCACAAAAATATTCATAGCTGTGCTGTTGGAAAATGAGGGGATGCCCTTCAATTGGGGCGTGGCTGAACAAATTGTAGTATCTGTTGGTGGTGGAATACTATTGTACAATAACGACGGGCAAATTGCTTGATTTCTATAAGAGCTGGAAAGAACTTCATGAACAGATGTGGAGTGAAAGGAGCAGAACCAGGAAAATGTTCTACACAGAGATGGATACATTGTAGCATGATTGAATGTAACTGACTTCTCTACTAGCAGCTGTGCAGTGACCCAGGACTATCCTGAAGGACTTGGGAGAAAGATGCTAACCACACCCAGAGAAGAAAACATGTGATCCATCACTGGTATATAGGGGCATGTGATTTAGGGTTTTGGCATTAGATGGGTTCGAATGATAATATACGTGTGTATAACAGTGGAATTGCTTGTCAACTATGGGAGGGGGAAGGGAGAAAACATGAATCATGGCACCATGAAAAACACAAAAAGGATAGGTCAGTGTAGCTTAACCCGCATTCGCTCTGGAAAGTCTTCGCCTGACTCCCATTGCACTGATAATCAGGTACGCGCCCCCCGCTTCTCGTCAACGCCACTGAGCTATCGTGCCATGGCTTTCTCAAATTGGCTTGAGCCCCCACTAGTGCGCTTTCCTTCAAGATTACCAGCTGGGAATTGACTTAGTCAGCCTTAGGCCCCTTTTAGAGAGGGGCTTTCACTACCATTATGACACTAAGGATAGTTGGTACAAAAACAGGCACCCGCAGCCCTTCCAAGTATGGGACGGGCTTCTGCAAAGGCCAGAGGAAATGGGGCTCCAGGTTGGAACTTGTGTAACCAAGAAGGTAACTCACATTTCCTGGTTACTGCTTATTCATTTCTCCCTTTTGTGTGGTGCTCAACAAGCTCCCCAAAGACAGGGCCGAGTTGCTTTGCTGGCTCCTTTGGGAGCCATGAATCTCTACACTAAGTTTATCCTAGTCCCCCCCCCCCCCCCCCCAGTATAGACGCTGCCATCACATGGCCCAGGGTAGGGCTAGGGCATCTGGAATTGGACGTTAAGTCTAAAATGCTCCAGACCCTTCCCCACCTTTCCAAGATGGCAGCTCTGGTCAGAGAGCCCTCCAAGGCCCAATTCGCTGGTCACCAGTAGTTTCTCATAAACGCCATCGCAGTTCTACCCTGGCTGGCCCGATGCCCAGCATACACGATTTCCTCCCTGCCGCCCCCAAATCCCTTGTTCGCCTGGCAATCCTCCCCAGCGCCAGGCGTCAGGGCTTCCTCACAGTTGAAATGTCTTGTGTTCCTTTCGTGCGCACACACACCTCTAGAATGGGAAGGGGGCCACCGTTTCACTTTTGAGTAGCCACCCCATGTAGTCACTAGCCCAAATGGACATTTGCCCAGAGACGATGGACCACTAACTCCTGTTCTCTGCTCCTGCTTCGAGAGGCATCAGCCAGGAGCCCCCACTGGTGTGTTTCCTAGTCACAATCAGCAAGCCATTTTAATTGGTTTTCTGCAGAGGCATTCACTGAGGCAACATGCACAGCTGGGTACAACGTGCACCTGGAACCAGAGCGGCCACGTTCTTCCCTGTGCTCACATCTTCTGGACAGAGAAGCTTCGAACTGAAATCACAAAGGCGAGCCAGGCCCATTTGTAGGGCTGGGCCTGGGCAATCCTTTCCTCCCTTTCTCTAGTAACCCTGAAGCTCACTGTGTGAGGTCTGGATCGGTCCAGTCCCAGGTGGTGCTGCTCTCAAGACAAAGCAGCTCTGCAGCAGGGAGGGAGGAGGCTGACCTGGACCGAGTTGCTGCCACCTTGAGGTTTCTCTGGACTTTGCATTGCTCCCAAGGTCCATTCCAAAGTTGCTGCTTCTGCCCTTCACATCCCTTTACCCCAATGGGGCCCACCATCAGATGGAAGAAGCCTGGCCATAAGAAAGAGCAGACAGACAGCTGGAGAACACCGAGAACCCTAGCACGAGTGACCAAGTGGGAAGGCGGCAGAGTCCAGACCCACGTGTACTGTGGCCGAGTGCTGGGAGCCTGGAGAAGGGCTCCCTCCTCTCTCCCTGCTCCTTGCGTCCACGGGCAGGTCACAATCCGCTCTGCCTGCTTCAGATCGGGGGAACTTTTGTCCTTGTTCCTCGTGGGCGCAAGAAAGTTCTCCGGAAGCGGACGTGGAAACCAGATGATGGAAAACCCAAAGAGCCCACCAGAAACCGGGACTTGCTTAACTGCTGAGCATCGAGCAGGTGCTGCTGACTGAAATCCGAAGGACACGGCCCAGGGTGGGGGGAATCGCTCGGCAAAGACGCAGAGAAAAGGCAGGCAGGCCTTCAGGCTCTACGTCCGGCAAGGGATCCGCCTGGGAAGGGTGCTCGCGGGAGTCCATTCCAGGAAGCAGAGGCAGAAATGGCCGCGCTTCTCTTCTTCCAGAGACCCTGGGAGATCTGGGGTCTGCAAGTCAGCACTGCGCAGAAGGCGAATGCCCTGCCCGAGGGGCCAGGCTCCAGCTTGGAGCTGGCACAAAGGCTAAAAGCACCTCCACGGAGGGAGGACACGAGGATGCCTGGAAGGGTTGTTCCGGGACAAGGCTGGAATACTCAGCTCTCGGCCTTGCTTCTCCTGTCTCTGCCACAGCAAAGGACCTTGGCTCCGTGGGGGAGGGGGAAGAAGGGAACCCCATCCCCTGGGCAATGTCATTGCTCCGAGAGAAACGAAGAGCAGATCCGGGGGGCCAGGGACAGGGCTCGGAGCCACGTAAATGGACACAAGGCACCCATGGGGGCCCCAGAGGGCTGCTGGGGAAGCCTGCGTTCTCCTGCCTCTTGGGAAACAGGCAGCAGATGAGGGGTGCTCAGTGAGAAGGAACCAGGCCTCCAGGAATGGGCAACGCAGGGATGGGCTTGGCCTGGCCAAGAGAGCGAGCTAGAGGCCAGGGAAGACGGGGATACACTGAGGAAGTGCTTAAAAGAAGCCAAAAAAGAAACCCTCCAGCTGGCCCAGAGGAGCTGTCTCCCCGGTCCCAGAAGATGTGGCGGCCTTGACTATCAAAGCACTCTCGGGGCCCGCGAAAGGGGGGCAGACCCTACAGATTGGGCCCCGACGTGAAGATAATAGAATCTGGCCACTCGCCACTTAGCAGGCGGCCTCGGATTCCTGGCAAAGCGCTAGAAGGCGTCTCTTCTAAAGGGTCACCGAAAAGGAAGCGGCGCCCCTCCCTGCCTTCTGTGCCCGCAGGGAGATCCAGGAGCTGCCCACTTCCGTGGGGGCCCCGGGGCCAAGCGGTGCAGGTTCTCACGGCAGGGGAGAGCCTGAAAGGGGGAGAGCCCGGGTCGGAAGGATGAGCAAGACCAAGAGCCAAATGGAGGGCGCTCAGCGCACACCCCCAGCTTCACCGAGAAGCCATCGGAGTCCGGAACGAGGGAGGGGACAGGTGGGCTCCGCTCAGGTCAGGGTGGGGATTCAGGGCGACAGGGGCCACCCTCGAGGCTGACCCAGATTCTACAGTCCGGGTTTAGACGAGTCGGACTTCCAGCAGATGCCCAGGCCGCCAGAGGCATGAGCAAGTATCATCCATAGCCTTCCCCTGGGTAGGTGGTCTGCTGTCTTCTCCTGATCGTTCTCTAGAAGGCGGCTTCCTGGGGCTGTCCGCCCGATGGCCAGCCACAGCCCGTGAGTTGGACCTTCCCGACCTCCTCCTGCCTCCTCTGTTGCTTTTGAGTCACGTGCATCGACCCACTGGCCGGCTCGAGTCCTTTCCTGACCAATCTCGGTGACCTTCTAGCCACCCCATGTACCCACCACCTCGTGCTGGGAGCCCTTTCGCCGTCCATTTAGTAGCACCTGGTACATGGACCAACCTGTCCTCAGGCTAGTCCTAGGAGCCCTGCCTGCCCCGCTCCCCCTCCCCCCAAGTTTGGCAAGCCTTGGGTCAGACACCTTCTTCCCGGTCCAGGAACCCCCGAATCTGCTCTCGCTTGCGATTTTCAGCAGTGGGCGAGCCCGGGACCAGAAATGGGAGACGTCAAAGCCCGCCCTGGGATGCCTCCCTCGGGGGCAGATGCCCAGGTGTCCGTCACAGGGCCGGCTCAGACCCCTCTCGTGCTCCAGGGAATGGGGGCCCGGGTGGGGCCCGGCCAGGGGCCTGCCAGATTGCGGAGCCCCCTCGAGCCCCCAGCCCGGCTGCTCCCCGGCCTGTGTACATCCTGGGCGGGGGCGGGGGGGCCGCCGGGGCTGGGGGAGGCCCCGGGGCGAGGAACAGACCGTGACGTGGTGCTGCGGGGCCAGCAGCGTGTCCTTGGGGAACCGGTAAATGCACACGGGGAAATGCTGGATGAGCTGCTGCAGCACGAAGCCGCCGATGTCCACGCTCTCCTCCAGAGACTCGTTCAGAACCTGGATGAACTTGCCGTGCTTGTCGATCTTCACAATCTTCAGCGAGGAGTTCAAGTCCTTCCTCCTGGGGAGACCAGAGCGGGGGGCTCCTGCCGCGGCCCCGGGACGGCCCCCCCGCCCCGGCCTGGGATGGGGGAGGGAAAGCTCCACTCACCAGCTGGGAGAGGCCCGGAGGGAGCTGGACAGCAAGCTCTGCCTGGACAGGCCGATGCCCACCACGGCTGCCCCCACGCTATCGCGGTCCAGGCACGACCCGGGTCTCTGCCCGTCCAGGGCCGTGTGGGGCCCTGTCGGGGAGCAGGAGGGGGTCAGAGGCGGCCCGTCGCCCAGCCCGGGGGCCGGGGCCGCCCCGCTCACCGGAGCTGCTGGCCTCCTCCTCCTGGACGGGCAGGACGAGCGAGGGGCTCGTCTCCAGGCCGCCGGCCGTGCTCATGCTGTTGGAGCCCGCAGAGCTCCCCTCCACGGCCATGGCCGTGGAGCTGGCGGACTTCTGGGGCAGCGGCAGACTCCAGTCCACGCTCTTGAATCGGAACTGCTCGCGCCTGGCCCGAGGGGCCTCAGGGTAGTCTGGGGGGTCCAGCACATGGGCAGAGGTGGGCCTGAGGGGGAGGGGAGAGAAACCCAGGGGTCCCAGTCACCCTCGAGGGGCCGGAGGGGGAGGGGGGCTGCCCCCGGCGGACCAGGGGCCGGCCGTACCTGTGCTTGATTTTAGAAATGTCCTCAAACAGGTTGGGGTAGCGGTGAGCCACGCTGTTCCAGTCTACGTCCTCCAGGCGGAAGTGCTGCCCCTTGAGAGAGCCAGAGGTGGGGCCGCGGCCTGACGGGGGCCTGGGCGTGCGAGCCTGTGCCCGGAACTGGCCTCCCGCCCCCGGGCCTCCCCGGCCACGGCTTTACCTCGGAAGAGCTCAGCTCCAGGGACTCGTCGCTCACGTCCATCATCAGGGCCTCGGCGGTCACCACCTGGCCAGAAATGGGGTGGTGGGCACAGCTGGCCCGCCCCCCCCCCGCCAGAGGATAAGCAGGACCGCTGGGGGAGGGGGGTGGGGGGCCGCTCGGGGCGGGGCGGGCGCGTTTGGCAGCAGCGCAGCGGCTGGGGGCGGACCAGGGGCCGGTGAGTCCAGGCGGCCGGGCTGGGAGAGAGGTGGGCCCGCAGCCGAGCCCCGGGGAAGGAAGGGCTGGTCCACCTACCCTGTTCCACAGCCGAGGCAACTGGGGCAGGCAAAGAAGCTGCATTTGCCACCAGCTGTCTCAGTGGCCCGGTGGGAGCCACATAATGGGGGATCCCCAATGGGGCAGCTTCCATTTTATCCTCGGTCCTCAGAGGCCACGGGGAGCCGCTGGACGTCTTCGGAGGACGACCATTTTGTCGGCTGTGGGAGCCCCCGGGAGGGCCGGGAGACCCGCGTTCGGATCCAGCCCCAGACACGTGCCCGAGGTGGGTCTGGACCTCCGCCTGCCCCTTATCCCACGTGTGGGGCAGGCTGGAAACTCCAGCGAGAGGGCAGAAGTGACGGGCCCAGGCGGAGGGCTCGGGGACTGGGAGGGGGGACGCCCACAGCGAGTGGGTCCTTCCCCAGGAGCCTGTCGGGCCAGGCCGGGCCGCGAGATCACCTCCGAGGAGAGGCAGCCAGAAGCCGCGGGGTGTGGCGCTCTGGGGAGGATCCGGCGGAAGAGATCGGGGGAGACGGGGAGCACTGTGGGGAGAACCCCGGGGCGGACGGAGGCTTTCTGAAGGATGACGAGGCCTCGCCAGGACTCTAGCGGGGCCGCCACGGAGAGGGGAGAGCTCGCGGGGAAGGCCCAGGCCGGGCCGGCTGGCTCACCTCCACGCTGCCGGTCTGGGAGCGCAGGACGCGGCCAGCCCAGGAAGTCCGGGCCAAATGCAGGAGGCAGGAGCGCTGGAAGGACAGCAGCTCGTCCTCCAGCTGCTGCATGGTGGCCTTGGCCTCCTTCAGCTGAGCCTCCAGCTCCAGCTTCTCCTACGGGGAGAGCCAAGGAGGGGCTGCGGCCTCTGAAGCCGGGCAGCGCCGAAGCGGGCCCGGCCCAGGCGGGGGCTCACCTGGTCGGCTCTCTCCTTCTGGCCCTTCAGCTCCTCGGTCATCTTCTCCATCTGCTGCTGGAGGTCTTTGAGCTGGTCCTGGGGGGCCCTGTGGGGACTGTGGTCACGGCGGGGCCGGGGGGGGGCCCCGGGAGGGGAGCCGGGCTCCCAGGCTCCTGACCTGTCCGGCTTGGCGTCCGTGAGCACGCGGAGGATGTAGTTCATCCGCTTCCCCGCGGGACACCGAGCGGCCTCCCGAAGGCTCTGGATCTCCAGGTCCCTCTGGGCCAGCAGCAGCTTCAGGAGCCTGGGGTTGGCGTGCTCCAGGTGCAGGCTGCGGAGGCGGACACGGCGGGCCTGAGCCGGAGCCCCCCCGGCCCCCCCGCGCTGCCCCGGCCGCCGCTTACCCCAGGCCGGCGTTGGGCGACATCAGGAGGGAGGCGGAGGAGGGCAGGCCATCGGCGCCTTCGAAGGTCGTGGCCGAGTCCGGGGTCCCCACCAGGTCGCTGCTCAGGATGGAGGGCCACGAGATGGTCCAGGAAGGGTTGTGGACCCTCAGCTCCTGCCCGCCATCGCTGCCCAAACACTCCAAGCTGAAGATTTCCTCCACAGGCTGCCCAGCCATCCTTGGTGTTCCTGGGGGAGCCGGCCCGGGACAGAACGGAGTCCACCTGGAGAGAGAGGGCGAGCGGCTGGCAGAGGGTGCAGGGCCCGCCCCACGGGGGCTAAGGGCTCCTCGTCCCCAGCACCCCGTGGACTCCCGGGCCCCGTTTTACAGAGGAGGAAACTGCCTTACAAAGTTTGGGGCTTCCACCCCGGACCCCCTAAGCCAGAGGCTGGGGGGCTGCCCCTGCCCCTCCCCCCTCACCTGGGGCAGACTGTGAGCTCAGGGACCCAGCCAAGGCTTTGTGGCTGTTTCCATGGTGACGAGCAGAGGGGTTGTTTGTTCTGAGGGTTCTGGGTCAGCCCGATGTCTCTCGAGGTCCAGCATGGATTTCAGGAGTTTTCCCAAGGGTGCATGCCGCTGGGGGGAAAGTGTTCCGTTTCACCTGCCTGCCTGGAGGAAGACGTAACCTGGCTAGAGGCCCTCCCCCTTCCCCCCAGGAGAGGCCCCCACAGGACCCAACGCTGCCTCCACGGAGGATCCCATGGAAGAGGTTCAGGGCGCTGACCCAGGAGCTGCCTGAGAAGGGCTTTCAAGGCCAAACAGAGGACTCCCCATTTCGTACGGAGGGCTTGAAGTGAGAGGGAGCAGAGGGTGACAAGACCAGAGGGACGAGGGGCGAGAAAAGGCTCATTAGGAGCTCTTCGGGAAGCTCAGACTTAAAATGAAGGGCGAGAACGGCAGAAGGCGGGGGCAGCAGCAATGCTCGTGGCAGTTCAGTTATAAAAAGGAGCAGAGGACCAGGAGCACGAGGTCCCGGGAGAGAGATGGCTGAGAGAGAGACGTGCCTGAAGGCTTCCAAGAAAGGAGCCAAGACAGGGAGTGAAAGATTCCAGAGCCATAGTGACTCTGGGCAATGTGGAGAGGACGGGATCAGGCCTGCCCACAAAGGGCTTGGCCGTGGCCAAGACAAGGCCAACAACTTCAGGGGAGGCGGGAGAAAGAGACCGTGGCAGGCGTTGGGTTAGAATGAACCATCTCCAGTAGAGAGGGAACGAGGGGCATTCAACTTCGAAGCAGAAAGACGGCCTATGGAAGAGACCACCAGAGAAACCCACAACGGTGCTCACTTATCCACACAATAGAGTGTAACTGAAAATAACCCACGGAATAACAACCGTTTCTTTTTTTCTTCTGGTTTTTTTCCAGACTACATGTCATTACAATGTTTAATAATCATTGTCTGGCATTTTGTGATCCATGTTCCGTCCCACCCTCCAAAAATGATCTAGATTATACCTGTGTTATCAGACAATACATTTTCCTGTTCATCATGTTGGGAAAGAAGATACAAACTGCTTACACTAGAGAAAAATAAGTAAAGAATGGCATGCTTCAATGTGCATTCAGACTCTTCCTTTTTTAAAAATGTTTATTAAAACCCTTAATTTCCATCTTAGAATCAAGGCAGAAGAGTGGTCAGGGCTAGGCAATGGGGCTGACGTGACTTGCCCAGGGTCACACAGCTGGGAAGTGTCAGAGGCCACATTTGAACCCAGGACCTCCCATCTCTAGGCCTGGCTCTCAATCCACTGAGCTACCCAGCTGCCCCCGGACTCTGTTCCTTTTTTTGGTCATGAATCCTTGTGGCTGATAGTAGGTTGTTTTCCCCCTTTCTTTGATAACATTTTGTTTTTTCTCCAATCATATGAAATAACCATTTTTAACATTTAGGGTTTTTTTTTTTAATTTTGTGTCCCAAATGTTCTCCCTTCCTCCCTCCCTCTCTTCCCCTCTCTTCTTGCTAAGATGGTAAGTAATCTGATATGGGTTTTATATATGCAATTATGTAAAACATTTTTTCCACATTAATCCTTTTGCAGAAGAAAACTCTAACCCAAAAAATGGAGAAAGGAAGTAATACATAGTTTGCTTTGGTCTGTATTCAGACTCCATCAATTCTTTCTTGGGAAGCAGATGGCATTTTTGTCATAAGTCCTTCTGGGTTGTCTTGGATCATTGTATTGCTGAGAATAGCAACGTTATTCACAGTTGCTTGTGTACAATAAGGCTGTTACTGTGTACAATGTTCTCCTGGTTCTGCTCAGTTCACGAGTTGCATCAGTTCATAAAAGTCTTCCCAGGTTTTTCTGAAGTCCTCCTGCTCATTATTTCTCATACACGATCGGATTCCATTACATTCATATTACCAAAATTTACTCAGCCGTTCCCCAATGATGGGAATCCTCTTACTTTCCAATTCTATGCTAGTGTATAAAGAGGTGTTATAAATACATTTGGACATATGGGTCCCGTTTCTTTTTCTTCTCAATAGGATATAGCTCTTTGGGCATAGATCCAATTGCTCTCCAGAATGGCTGAATCAGTTCACAATTTCCCCAACCGTGCATTAGTGTCTCAATTTTTCCACATCCTCTCCAACTGTTGTCATTTCCCTTTCCTGTCAAAATAGCCAATCTGATGGTGGGAGAGAGAACCTTAGAGTTGTTTTCATTTGCATTTCTCTAATAGTGACTGAGTTTTTTCACATGACTATGGATAACTTTAATTGCCTTGTTTGTAAAATGCCTGTTCATATCCTTTGATCATTTATCAAACGGGGAATGACTTGTATTCTTATACATTTGACTCATTTCTCTATGTATTTCAGAGATGAAGCCTTTATTAGAAAGATTTGTTGTAAACATTTTTTTCAACATTATGATTATTGTGTAGTATTATCTTACATCCTGTTTTCCCCCATTTATCTTAATCTCCACTTTCTTCCGGTGAGGAATATTTTTCAGCCAATCTAAAAGAAAACAAAGAGGCAAACCTCCAAGCCTATAACAGGGTTATTAAGACAGATCAGTGTCTCTCAGCAAAGTTGGATCACTAGGTCTCCTCCCACCGAAAGACAAATGAACGACAGTTTTCTCTCTTATACCCTAATATTACATCATTCAAAATCCCACCCCAATAACTGGATAACTGAAAATGAGATATATCTACCAGGCATCTTTCTGCCCTGAATATCCGTGTGTACCATATATGGTCAAATTATCTGTTCAGAGAGCATGACCTATAGTTGTTCTACTCAGAAGGCATGGGCCCTACTGACATCCTATTTCAAAAGCTGGCTTATAGAAAGTTAGAGTTACATTAATCTTACTTAGAATCCTTAAAAAGCATATTTACTATAATTCAATTGATCACTAATTAATAATCATCTCAGATTAATCACTTTCTTCAGCTATATTCTGATTAATTCTAACATTTGGGATCCTATTTAAAAGGGTCAGGGTTCAGGGATTCTCATTCTCTTCATTCCTGTACATCTTCAAAAGGGTTTTGCTTCTGATCACCACTCCAATTTGATCCTTCTTCTTCACCCCCCCCCCAAACACAACACACCTATAGTTGAATGTGAATGTTCTGCCCTCTTTGAGCTAATTCCAATGAGCATAGAGTTCAGACTCTCCCCTCTTTTGCACCTCTTTTATGTGAGATAATTTACCTCATTCTACCTCTTCCTTTCCTCTTCTCCCAACACATTCTTCTTTCTCACCCCTTAATTTTATTTCTTAAATATCTCATCACATTCAACTCACATCCTTGCCCTTTACGTATACTACTTTTAGCTGCTCTAATGATAAAGTTCTTAGGAGTTATAAGAATCATCGTCCCATGAAGGGATGTAAACAGTTTAACCTCATTAAATCTCTTATGATTTCTCTTTCCTGTTTACTTTTTTACACTTCTCTTGAATTTGAATTTGAGGATCAATGTTTCTATTCAACTTTGGTCTTTTCATCAGGGATACTTAAAAGTCCTCTGTTTCACTGAATACTCCTTTTTTTCCCCCCTGCAGAATTATATTCAGTTTCTGCTAGGTAGGTGATCCTTGGCTATAGTCCTAGTTCCTTTGCCCTGTGGAACAGCAACTTCAAGGGCCCTTTGATCCTTTCATGTAGAAACTGCTATGTTTTGGGTTATTCTGACTATGGCTCCATGCTATTTGATTTTTTCTTTTTGGCTGTTTGCCATATTTTCTCTTTGACCTGGGAGTTCTGGAATTTGGCTCTGATGTTCCCGAGAGTTTGCATTTTAGGATCTCTTTCAGGAGGTGATTCTTTCAATTTCTATTTTGCTGGGAGCCATCAGACCATGACGCCTTGACAGAGTCACGCGTGGTATTTGGGGAGGCCACAGAGTGGTCCTTGGCGAGATGTGATTGCCCACTCTATCCCCCTTGCATGATCTCTTTCATCAATGCCCCTTACCTATGAATTGGCATGAGTATTATTCCCCCTAGTCTCAAAAGAAATAATGCAAGAACAAAATACCTGTACCCTAATTCCCCAAAACATCACCAAAAATATCGACCCTTAAACCCAATCCCAAAGAGACTATCATGATGTAAGTTTTATTTAGGTACATAATTCCCAACAAAACCACAGCTACAGGCCAAGTCCAAAAAAACTTTCCCACTCACAGAAACCTATTCTCATGAAGCCAGCACACAAATCAATCATAGAGGCCCTTACAATAAGTACATCAACCTTCAGTATGCCTCAGTGACTCAATTACACAAATCAGTAACTCAGAAACTCCCTAGTAAACCACCAGTCTAAATTTGCATTGTGTTCCCAGTACCCCTCAACCTCAATGATATGACTGTTGAATTGTCTTTTAAGAACTGCTGATTAATTATTCCATTTTATTAAAAGCAGTAAGTAATTTTCCTTGATTGTTTGTAAGCTCAAAACTTCTCACAGGGTAATGAGAAGATTAAGCCACCTGTGACAAAATCATTTATCTTGTGTGCAACCTTTATTGTGTCTATAATCACAGTACAAAAATAGAGAATGTTAATCAAGTGATTTGTTAAAAGTTAACACATCACTTGTCCAATTATCTCTCTTTGATGTGTATCTGCATGCCAAGAAAATGGGTATAAAAATAAATCCCAGGCCTGGGAATGGTGGAGCAGCTATCAGAAGCAATACAATCCCATGGCTATAATGATTAAGCTGTCTTCCGTTTGTTATTTTTGCTGACTGATCATTCATCACCTGTCAGGAAACCCTGGAGTCTCGAGCAAGGGTGGACTTTGCCCACGGCACTATTTTACCCTCTGGTTCTAGAATACCAGCAGTTTTCCTTCATAATTTTTTGAAAGATGATATTTAGGCTCTTTTTTTTTTTTTAGCATGGCTTTCAGGTAGTCCAAAAATTCTTAAATCAATCAATCTCTCCTGGATTTATTTTCCAATGAGACGTTTTACATTCTCTTCCATTTTTCATTTTGTTGACTTTGTTTTATGGTTCCTTGATATTTCGTGGAGTCATTAGCTTCTACTTACCCAATTCTAATTTTTGAGTTGTTATTTTCTTTAGTGAGCTTCTGCACTTCCTTTTCCATTTGGCCAATTGTACTTTTTAAGTTCTTCAGTGAATTTTTGGACATCTTTTTCTTTTTTCTTGTGAAAAACCCTTACCTTCTAACTTAATGTCAACACTGTGTACTGGTCCCAAGGCAGAAAAGCAGTAAGGGCTGGGTTAAATGCCCAGGGCCAGGGTTGCACAGCTATGTAAGATCTGAGATCACATTTGAACCTGGGACCGCCCATCTCCAGCCCTGCCGCTTTATCCACAGTACCAACCACCTAGCTGTCTGTATACATCTTTTTCCATGTGGTCAATTCTGCTACACCAGCTCATTTCATCAATCAATAGCAAAGGCATTAAGTACCTACTATGTGCCATAAAGTGTTTGGCACTGATCAGGGTACAAAGGCCAAAAATCACTAAATGAACCAAAACACATCCACTCTCTGGAGAGTGCCTCTGGTGATCTCCACCTGAGCCTGTCTCTGGCTCACCTGTACCTGGACATCTGGGGCTAGTCCCTCCCCCATTCCCCTGGAAGCCCACTGGGGGCAGAGACTGGCTTTGGCGCTGAGCCCACGGCCTGTCACATACAGAATGGCCACTTAAGCAAAGCTTGTTTTCCTTCTTCCCCTTCCCGGGAAAATTCCACGAAGGCCATTCCCCTTCCCCCATCGCAGGGACACTGTTCCCAGAGTGTCCGAGCCTAGCTCAGCTGACAAGGCTTACCTGGGTCCCACCTTCATTCTGGAATACACCAAGATTGTGGAGTTAAAGTTCCTCTTAACGGTCACTTGTTAGAAGAACTGGAAGGTGACAGAGTTGGCTGGGAACGGGGAGGACCAGGAAGATATGGCACACGGATATCGGGAAAAGCCGCCAAAAGCCGCCCTGTTGGAATTGTGGCCGAGGCCGGTGCCAGCCGCACACTGGCGCAGAGGCACCTGGGAACAACATCCAGCCTGGGCCTCACTACCCCGAAGCACCTCCAACGGTTCCATTCGGAACAAAACCTTATCGGAGCGGGATAACTAGTTGGACAGGACCCAACGTGTACTGGCTGAAGAGTGCGCCAAGGGGAGCCACCGGTAATACTGCTGGCGAGACACTGGAGCCGGGAAGTGGAGAGATTTCCGCCGGCGCCAGGAGATGCCCGGAGCCCCCGGAGTTCCCTGGGCAGGGCGCATGGGCAGCCACATGTGCGGAAGATAGCCCAAATGGCACTTGGAGATCGGCTGGCTGGCTGGCTGGCAACCAGCCGTCTTCTGACCCTTCTTGTCCTCCACTGGGGTTAGTGGTCATTGCCGCCCTCCATTCCTTTCCCTCTTCCCGCCCAAGGCCCCTGCACTCCCGGCCTCGCCTCACGGCCTACCCCAGCCCCCCACATCCAGCAGGCAGTGGGACCCACCGGGCTGGGCCACAGAAAGAGGATGCCACGTGACCACCCATCAATTGCTACTGCGAAATACAAGTGGCTATAAAGACTGCTGAAATGGCGCGTGCGCAGACACTGATGCAGCCACCGCCCCGAACCTGAGCTCCAGGGGAAAAGCCACCTGAGACAACAGCCAATGGAGCGGGCCGAGAAAGGGGCGGGGCTGCTAGTGCGAACCAATGGACGGGTGAAGCGAGGCCTAGGTCTCTGAGCAGGCACCCGGAAATTGGGTCCCCCTGGACAAACAGTGGGGTCAGAGGGCACGGAAAGGGCAGAGGTCAGGAACGACTAGCTGGGACACGCGAACACTGTTCCCTTCCCCGTGGGCAATGATGACCCAGGTGTCTGTTCTAGAAAAGAACGCCGTCGCGGCGCAACGGGCCGGACCCCTGGAGCTTAAGGCGGCCAAACCTCGTGACCACACGGAGCCCCTCCCGTACCTGCAAGTTCCAAAACACTGAGCAATGGAAGGGGCGGAGCCGCAGCCAGGTAAAGAGACGCAGCTGGAGGCGTGGATTTCGGGCCCAGACTGGGCAGCCAATGGCTGGCTCATGGGACTGGGACCGAGTTGGAGAGCGGCCAATGAGAATTCGGGGTGGGTGGGGTGGGGCAACAGGCGTTCGGCCAATGAGGGTACGGCGTGGGCAGCGGCGAGCTCCCCAGCGACCAATGGGTGCACGGGGTGGGGCGGGGCGGGGCAACAGGCATCCGGCCAATAGAGGCGCGGAGTGGGGCGGGGCTGGTAGAATCAGCTAATCGGGGCGCCGGGGCGGGGCTTTCCGAGCCCGAGCCCGAGCCCGAACCGGAGCCGGAGCTGAAGCTGGAGCGAGGTTGGTCGGTTTGGACCTGCGGGCAGAGGCCCCCCTGGGTAGCGGCGGGAGTCTTGGGATCTCCGTGTGGTGTGGCCTTTGCCTCGGGTCTGTCGCCGCTTTCCTGGACTTAGGGGGCTGGGTCAGAGGTCAGTTGGGGAACGCAGAGCCTCCTAACCTCTGACCCCCCCCTTCCGGAAGCCGGCCCGAGGAGGCTGGAACTGGGCTGAACTGGAGTGGGAGGGAGGGAGGGAGGCGCGCTGGCTGGGGGTCCCCTAATCCTAATCCCTCCGGGCTAGGGGGGGATGCCCCTTGGTCTCCCGTCCTGACCCCGGGGCCACGGAGCGTTCTCTTCCTCCCAGCCCCCCCTGAGCTGGGGCACTCCTGAAAGGGGCCCCTCCCAGGCTGGGGTGCCTGACCCTGGCCCTGCCTTCCCCAGGTCGGCCGGGGATGCCCTGCTCCGGCCCCCATGGAGCTGAAGGTGTGGGTAGATGGAGTCCAGCGTGTGGTCTGTGGGGTTTCCGAGCAGACCACTTGCCAGGAGGTGGTCATTGCCCTGGCCCAAGCCCTAGGTGAGCAGGGCAGCGCCTGCGGGCCGGCAGTGGGGAGGAACAGAGGGCACGAGGGCCGCCGCCTCCCCAACACCTCCCCCTCCCCCTCCCCAGGGCAGACCGGGCGCTACGTGCTCATCCAGAGGCTCCGAGACAAGGAGCGGCAGATGCTGCCCCAGGAATGCCCGCTGGGAGCCCAGGCCACATGCGGACAGTTTGCCAGTGACGTTCAGTTTGTCTTGCGGCGGACAGGGCCCAGCCTGGCCGAGCGGCCCCCGTCAGACCCCTGCCTTCCCCCGAGGCCCCGGCCCCCACCCCCCCACCACCCTCCTGTGGGGTCCCCTTGCCCCGAAGGCTGCCCAGTGGGGGTGGGAGGGGAGCTGTGGGGCCTGGAGCTCCTGATTCAGAGCAATGAGGCCGAGCTGGGGCAGGAGGGCTTCTGGGAGGAGGAGCTCCAGCGGGAGCTGGCGCACGAGCTGGCGCAGCAGGGCCACAGGCAGCAGCTGCAGGCAGCCACCGAGGAGTGCGCCCGGCATCTTCGGGAGCTGGACGCCCAGGCCCGAGCCCTGGAGGAGGAGATCAGCTGGTGCCGGCGGCGGCGGCAGCAGCAGCAGCAGGTGCCGAGCCCCGGGAGACCTCAGGATGAGCTTGCGGCTGCCCGGCTCCACCAGGACCTCCAGGCCCAGGCCCTGCAGAGCCAGAGGCTGGAGAGCAGCCTGGCCAGCGTGGGCCGGGCCCTGGCTGAGGCCGAGCAGAGCCTGCAGGTGAGGCTGGCCCCACTGCCCGGGCAGGGCCCCAGCGGCCTAGGGCAGGCGCTCCCTTCACGCTCCCCTGTCCCCGTGCAGGCCCAGGCCCAGGAGGTGCTGGAGCTGAACAAAGAGCTTCGCCAGTGCAACCTGCAACAGTTTATCCAGCAGGCAGGGACTGCACTGCCCCCCCGGCTCCAGGGCTCCGACCCCAGCCCGGTCTCCCCGGGCCTGCAGCAGGTGAGAGAGCCTCCGGCTGCTCTGTGTTCCCTGCAGGGCCCTCCGACCTCTCCAACAAGCTCGTCGCACGCTTTGCCGAGATGTCCAGCCTGAGCCTCCGAGGACGTGTAAGTCTGGCTGCCTCTGCTGCTCGAGGAAGAGGGCAGGGAAGACCCCCTCAGAAGGGGCCCTGTGCGGCGCCGCCTCCTCGTGGCCTCGGGAGGGCGGACGGACGGACGGGGTGCCCTGGCAAGGCTCTCACACTCCTCTTTCTCCCAGAGGCGGCTCTCGTGGGCCCCACGCCTCAGAGCAGCTCAGCTGGACCAGGAGGCGGCCACCGAAGGCTGCCAGAGCACCGGGGGGACAGGAGTCCCCGGAGGAGGGAGACCCACGGACAGAAGCCCTCGGCCCGCTGCCTGGAGCGCCCTTCCTTCCTTCCGCAACTGAGACGCGGCCAGTCACCTAGGAGGCCGCCCGGGTGCAGGGTGGCGTGGCTCACTGGGCGGGTCCCCCTGCAATAAACGGACCCAAGTCTGCCGGATCGCTGTGCCTGCGGGGTGGATGAGGCGGGCTCGGGCTCAGCCGGGGGGCAGCAGCGAAGAGCTGGGGGCCTCTGCAGGGCAGGGTCGCCCTGGCCATCTTCCCAGAGGGCTCCCCCGCCCCCACTCCTGGGCTGAGCCACACCTCACTAGAGCCTCATTCCTCAGCTCCTTCCTGGAGTCTTGCAGGGTGACTCACGGGCCAGTGCTGCCAGCCAGGGGACAGACCCCGCGAGGGGGCCGCTTTGGACCTTGGGCGCCTCCCTCACGCCGGCCCCCACCCGCCTTGGCCTGGTTCTGCCCGCCCACCTGTGGGTGGCGCCACATGCCTGAGGGCAGACACCTGTAGGGCGCCCTTCCTGAGAGCTGGGGGGAGGAGCACCGGTCTGGCCCAGGACCCCGAATGCCCTCCCCCCGCTTCCCCGGGCCCCGAGCTGCCTGGAAGCCTGGGACTGGGACCACCTTTCCATTCCCAGCACTCTGCGGCCACTTGGGAGGAAGCCAGCCCCCCGGGATGCTCGGGTGCCACATCTGGCCGCAGTGGAGAACCCCCTGAGGGCGCCCCAACTTTATTGTCAGTGCAGGCCACCACGCACTGCCACCCCCCCCCCCCTCCAGCCCCATCCAGTCTCCTCCCGGGAGATGCCGAGGGACCCTCCCGTGAGGAAGAGGAAGGGCCTGGATGGGGGCCGGAACCCTGCAAGTCTACACCTGGCTGTCCTGGCTTGGAGGCAGGGCCCCAGGGAGGGATGGCGGCCTCCCAGCAGCCTCGGCAGCAAGAGCACAAGCATTAAGAAGATGCCCCAGGGGGCGGGGGAGCTGCAGCAGTGGCAGAAAGGTAGCCCGGCCTGTCCCGCCAACCCAGGGCTGGTGTGATTGAGTGGGTGAGGCAGGCGGCGCACACCTCTGGGAGCTCCTCTTGGCAGGAGCCCTGGCTGAGGTCCAGGCAGCGGGCTAGAATGAAGAAGAGCTGGGGGTCAGGAAGAACCCCCAGAAAACCCTGACTGACCCTTTGGCCAGGCTGTAGGGCCCAGGGCCAGTGCCTTTGTCTCTCTGGGCCTCCGCTTACTGTGGAGTGGGGAGGTGGGAAATGCCAGAGCCCCCCTCCCCAGTGGCCAAGTCCCAGGCCATAAGCCACAGCCGCCCAGGTAGGGCAGGGCAACGGCCTCGAAGGAAGCCTGGTGGGGTCTAGAGAAGAAACGGGCCCCTCTTCGGACTCCTGGAGGGCAGGTCTGGGAGCCCAAAGCATTTTGCAGGCTAGCGAGGCTCCTCCAGATGCTCCACGGCGCCATAGGAGGACCCGGGACAGCTCCTCAGTCCAGCTGCGGGCCGGTTGCACGGTAGCCGCTGTCACACGCACAGTGGGTCCTGAGCGCAATGTGCGTTAGTCAGTGGCTCCCCTGCGGCCGGAGGGGGCCTCGTGCCCAGGGCTCGGAGCCTGGAACTCAGACCTGGACACCAGAGAGAACCCCACGGTGAAAGCCTGGGCGCTAGAACGCAGTATCTCAGGGCAGGGTACAAGGTGACTGGAGCCCCGAATCCCAGTGGCCAAGCCTAGAACCAGGAGCTCCTAATCCTAGGACTGAAGGCCAGAGCCCAAGCGCTGGACTCCTGAAACTAGAGCCCGCAGCGCTAAAGCCCCGAGCCTGGAACCCCGGATAACAGGAGACTAGAGCACGGATCCCAGAGGCGGGAGCCCGGAAATTAGAGCCCGCGGCAGCACTTGGAGCCCGATGCCTAGACCCCGAGCCCTGGGGCTGGAGACCAGAGCGCTGGAGTCCGGCTCGGGTCTGGGGACAGCTCAGGGCCCCCCTCGTTCGGCTCTCCTCCCGCCGCCCTGGCTCCAGCTCGGAGCCTTCCTGGGCCGGATCCCAGCCGCCTGGGTTGCGCCGGCTCCGACCTCCGCCTCCCCTGGCTGGAGTAAGGCCCTCCGGGGTCCCATCTTCCAGCAAGCCCCAGGATACCCTAGGACCCTTAACCCCGCCCGCGCTCTACCGCCGCCCAGAGTTCCCAACCTCCCGCCCCGCCCCGCCTATCACGCCCCCTATGCAAATTACCCGCTCGCTTCTCAGCCAATAGAAAGTCGCTCTGGATCCGCCCCCGCTGCCGACACAGCCAATGGACGCGTCGTGGGGCGTGGCCTACCGGCCCCGCGCGGGAGGTAGATCCCTGTGCCTGGGTCGAGAGCCGTGCGGCGCGTTCGTTTCTGCACGTCTTCCTTCTGGGCGGAACCACTTCCCCAGGGATAGGGGAAGAGGTCGCCTCCGGAGCGAGTTCCCATTCCTCGCCTGACAAAGCCACGCCCCCAGCGGGACTGGGGATGGAGAGAGGGAAAGATCGCCCGCAGGAAACAAACGAGCCGAGGCAGGGAAACTGATGGAGCTCCAGCTTCCCCCTAGGCTGCCGCGATGGTCCGGACCACCCCTGACGGCCACGCTGGTCCTTGAGGACGCGGCTGCTAGGCACGTAGCCGCCGGAGGCGCGCACGCACACTGGGCCCCGCCCCTACCTTAGCGGTGCTTGTGGTCGGAGGATACCCAACGTAATATCCGCTGCAGCCACGCGGGGGCACCAAAGCCCTACGGTGTCCTCAGGCCCCAGCCTCCACCACTTTTAATCCTCCTTCGCTGCCAGTCCTTCAGGTCTCCATCCTCCGCTGCTGTCCTGCCTCTCTTCCCTGTCTCCAGCCATCTTTCTTCGTGTCGCCGTCCTCTTTCTATCTGTTCTCTCCAGCTCCTTCTCTGGCCTTTCCAGCCTCCCCCCAGCCCTCTGTCTGCAGAAACCCCACGACTATGGCTGCCAGCTCAAGTTTAGGGCTAGGGAGAAGTTGAAGCAGCTGTTTGGACTCCTGGGGCTCAGGTATTCCTTTGGCTGGGCATCGAAGGCCCACCTGGGCCTTTGCCTGGACCGAGTGGCCCCTGAGAGTGCTAAGGAGGATCCTGGGGAGCCTGGAGTCCAAGCTCCCAGCAGAGGGGCCAGCATCAGCCACGCTGGGGACTTCCAGGCATGACAGGGGCCAAGCTGAGGGCTCCCGGCTAGCCTCTGGAGCCTGCAGATTTGGTGCCTCCAGCACTCTCCTCCCGGCAGTGGGCTCTGCAAAAAGTCTGCTGCTTGGAAGTGTGGCCTTCTCCAGAGCCCTCGCTCCTAGAGGGAGCTGGCAGCCCCAGAAGCTGCCCTGATGAGGCCACGTCTGAGGCGCTGGGCTCCTTCAGGGATCCCTGAGGGGTGAAGGCAGGAGAGAGGCCGCCCTTCTGTGTCCGGGCCCTCTCCCTGCAGCCTCAGGCCCTTCACGCTGCTGACTCCTGCAGCCAGCCCCCCCAAGCCCCCAGAACTAGCTGTCCAGCCTGTGTTTGGTGAGCCCGAGCTCTATCCTGATTGGAATCCAGTGTACTAGATTCTGCTCCGGGTTCTAGCTAAGTGGTGAGCTCAGAACCCCTTTGGCTTGTCCCAGCACAGCCTGTGTCCCCAAAGCAAAAGGACCTCTTTGTACAACAAGGTCTAGAGCCTCTCTGATGGTGGCCAAAAGGTGGAAAGTGTGGCCAGCACTGCCTGTCACGAACAGCTCACGGAATAGGCTCGCGGCTAGCGGATCCCGGGAAGCCTGACCTGAAGGGACACGGAGCCACGGAGCAGAACCAGGCTGGCCCCGGCCCCGGCAACAGCCAGATGGTACCGAGAGCCCCCCGGAGCGCCTTGGCCCTTCTCGGCAATCCCATGGCCCGAGAGTGCAGCCCAGACAGCCCCGGTCGAGGCTGCGTGCAGGTCGAAGTGGGCCACTTTGCACTCTGGTTTTCTTCCTGCACAGCGCAGTGAATGTGGAAGGGTCTGGCAGGATTATGTAGGCGTAGGACCTCCATGGGGGAGGAGGAAGTCTGGAGCTCAACATTTCAGAAAACAAAATGCTAAATTGGGGGCTTACGTGGAATTGCGAAAAAAGCAATCTGAGGGGGAACAAGAAAGCAAGGTGGCTTCACTTTCCAATGGGGGGACCCACTTTGGCCCCAGAATGGCTAGTCTTGGTTGTTGGGCTGCTTCCAGATCCTGACTCTGAAGGCCTTCCCCAACCCGCAGGCTTCCCCCTTCTCCCGGTGGCCTGATCTCCTCCAGGACTCCTCCCCAGCTTTCTGGCTCTTCGGGGGACCTCAACGTCTTTTCAGAAGCCTGGAACCAAAGTATCTGCTTCGATGTTATGGCCCTCCCCCAGGGGAGGGCCCCCGTAGCCCCTTCCCAGGGCAGAGCACACAGTAGGTCCTCCTGTCTGGTTACCAAACGCTTCTCACCCATTCTCTTAACTGCCCCTCAGGACAGTGCCAAGAGGGTCCAAATGCAGGGCTTGCTCCCCCTCCCCCATCTCCCAGAGGAGGGGACCGAAGCTCCAATCGGTCCCATGAGCTTGGCAGCAGTTCTGAGTGGATCAGACTCCTTGGTCCAGGAAAGGGACACACTTCAGGACAGCGTCCCAGCTCACTTTTCAGTTCTGTGCGGCCTGATCCACAGCAAGGAAAGCTTTTTCCCTTGAGGAGCCTCAGTCTTCTCCCCTACAAAATGGGAGTATTTCCTCTGGTCCAGAGCTTGCCTGCTTCCCAAGTCCATGCACAATCCATAGCCCTGGGCTTCTGCCCTCCACAGGGTTGCCAGGTGAGCAGGGAGAGGTAGGTGCTTCCAAAGTGTTTGCTGGGTGCCACCAAAAGCATCTGATGTACTGTGAGGTGCCATTCCCTTCCTTTTGACTTTTGTTTGTCTTCTGGCATGCAGGATGTGCATACTAAATGCTTAGCATCAGCACTTGATTGTTCTCCTTCTCCTGGTAATCTCCAAGTCAGACTGCACAGCTGCTGAATACGGATTTCTGAAGCCCAAGGTTGACCAGATGAGCTTAGGAGGCCCCAGTGGCTCCCTAGTGCAGTGATGGTGAACCTATGGCACAGGTGCCAAAGATGGCATGCAGAGCACTCTCTGTGGACACTCTCCCTCCCCATCCCCCAGAGTTAGTTACTAGAAACGCAGAGGGTTGTGGGATGGACTGCTCCCCTCACCCGCTCCACTGTGCCTCCCCAGCCCTCTGCCCAATGGGAGCACTTCCTCCCACCCCTGTGTGGGCTAAGGGCACAGCAGGGCCCATCCAAAATTGGGGGAGTGGCACTCAATCTCTAAAAGGTTCACCATCACTGAGCCTCAAAGATCAAATGAGTCTCTGGTTGGTTCTTGGAGCCCTTCCCAGCCTGGCTCCAGCCACTGCCACCCCAAGCCTTCCTTGGCTGATGCCACACTTCATCTCCTCTTCAGCCCCTCAGCCATGAATCTCTCCTTGAAGAACCCTTGGGACCATTCCCCCCAGGTGGGGAAGCCTTTCTCCCCAGAAAACAAACAAAAAAAAAGATGCTCTTTCCTGGTGTGCTTCCAATTTGCTTCCCACCAGTAGAATACAAGCCCCTGGAGAGTAGGAAGGACTTCTTTTTGGCCTTTGTCTCCTCAGGGCCCATATCTGTACCTGGCAAACAGGAGGTGTTTAATCCACACTTGCTGAATCAATGTATACTATAAAGTCTTGAAGCCAGGAGGGGGAGGTGAGAAGAGTGCTCTTGCTGTGGGGGACTCGGGCAAGGTTGAGACAAGGATCAACTGAGGTAACCAGTGTAAAGCCCTTAGCCCAGGGCCTAGCACTGTCAATATTAGCTATTATTAGCATTATTATCAAAGAGTAAGTAGAAGGAAATAAGTGCTTAAGGTGCCTACTGTGTGCTGGCAGCTGGGTGGCACAAAAGATAGAGTGCTGGATCTGGAGCCAAGAAGACTCAGCTCCTGGAGTTCAAATGCAGCCAAGAATGCTTCCTAGTTAGGGGACCCTGGGCAAGTCACTTAGAATCCTTGCCTCAGTTTCCTCCTTTGTCAAATGAGCTGAAGAAGGAAATGGCCAAGCAATGACTGCCAAGCAAACCCCAAAGGAGGACACAACTAAAGAATGAAAACTGCACCAAACACTGTACTAAGCATTTTACAGTTATATCCTTTGATCCTCAAAACAGCTCTGGGAGATAGGTTCTATGATCATCAACTCCATTTTACAGATGAGGAAACTGAGGCAAACACACTAGGAAGTGTCAGAGGCTGAGTGGGCTCTGTCCATCATCGCACCACCTAGCTCTTCTGTCATTTATTGCTGTCACACACAACTCCACCAACAATGCACCAGCTTGCCTGTCTTCTGTCAGCCCCTCCAACAACTGTTCTTTTCTTCCTTTTCTCCTTTCTCATCAGGTGGCCTTCAGCTAGCATCTCTGGATTGCTTTCATTGACATATCTCTGGGTCCCAATGGTCCTTTGCCTCAATCCCCACTTAAAGGGGTCCTGGCACACAGTAGGAGCATAATAAATGCTGGGGAGGTTGGAAGTACAGAGGGAAGGACGGACGGACGGACGGATGGATGGATGGACAAAGCCAGCCCGCGGGGCGGGGCGGAATGGAAGTCCGCCCCTCCTGCAGCTCCGCCCCGCGGACCCCACCCCCTTCTTCCTCCACCTCCTAAGAGTTCCAGAGAAGCTTTGCGCTCTCCCGCTCTCTCTGCGCACGCGCTGCTCCGGGAGCCAAGGAGGGGAGGGGGAAAGCGCGGAGTGGCCGGTGCCATTCCTCTAAGAGGGTGACGGAGGCTGGGAGGGATGTACCATTCCACAGGGGGGGACGCCACTCGGTGCAGTGCCGGCCATTCTAACAGCAAGAGGGGGAGCCGTGGAGGGCCGTAACCCTGAGGGGCGACGCTTCATAGCGGCATCTCCTTTCTCTGGCTCTGCTAGGGACAGCATGAAGCCAGGGCAAAGTCTGGGCCCCCGCGCTATGCTCCAACCCGGCGAGATACCGGCCTTTTCACGCCTGCCGCACCGCCTCCCCCTTGCCGTTCTCATGGATCCGCCCAACGGGCGGCGAGGGCGGAGACATCCCCGGAAGTGGCTCTAGTGCACTTCCGGGTCGGGAGCGCGCTGGCGGCGACGGCGACGGCTGGGATCTGGGCGGCTGCGTCCGGGGCCTAGTTCGGTGGCAGTGACGGGAGTCAGAGCCGAGGCCCAGGCTGGGCTGGAGTGGAAGCGGGACCCGGACCCGGACCCGGACCGAAGTCGAACCCGAGCCGCAACGAAGCGGGAGCAGCGCCGGGGCCGGTGAGTTCTCGCCTCCGGGCGCGTGGTTCCTCTGGCGCCACTGCCACCGTGCCCTCCTATTCTGCGCCGGCCCCGGACCCGCCTGGCAGGCCTGGCGGCCGGCTCTGCCCCGGAGAAGCCGCGGAGGCTCGAGACCGCGGGTGAGGGCAGGCGCGTCCAGGAGGCCGGCAGGTCTTTGTCAGCCGGGAATCGAGATTCAAACCCCAAAACTGAGGCGTCCTTCAAGGCAGCGGACTCCGCCTGCACCCGGCAAAGGCGTGGAGGGAAGAGACTTCGGCCTCTCCCTTCCTGGTGGCGGGGATCGGTGGGTGGGGGAGACTAAGACGTCCTGAGCTGGGGGTGGGGGCACAACCCTGGGCCCCAAGAGCCTCCATCCCAGCCTGGCTCGGAACAGATACCATGTCTGTGCCATCTTCCTCCCCCTCCCCGCAGAGCCACTCCCAATGTACAGCCATGGATGAGGACAGTCAGGACGAGCTGATCCGCAGGGTCCGAGGGCAGCGCGGAGGAGGCGGGGGCCGGCGCCACCTGGAAGTGTTCAGCGAGGAGGAGGGTGAGGACCCCCCAGAGGAGGAGGGGGAGGAACCCCGGGGGAAGTAGGGGCTACAGGGTACGGGCCCCAGGGCAGGGGTGGGGGGCGGGAGGGCTGCCTGCCCTTCCTCAGGTCTCTGTGTCCAACCAGACAACGGCAGTGAGCAGGGCCCAAGTGGAGCCTCTGGGGATGACCCTGACAGCAGCAGCAGTGAGGAGGAGGAGGATGGAGAGGAAGGCTCCGGTGAGGACCCCTGCTATGGGTTAGAATCCTAGTTTCCAAGCTAGCAGAGCTGGGCCCAGGGGCTGCCCCCTCCCCATGCCCCCCCACGTCTTCTGCCCACTGCCTGGTTCCTTACACCCTACTCCTGGGCTTCCCTGGGGTGCCCTCGGTGCAGGGGAGGGTGCAGTTCAGACAGTCACATGTCACATGGGTGCCGCTAAAGTGACTCCTGCCCTTCTCCAGATTGGGAGAGTTCCGAAGACGATGGTGACTCTACGGAGGGAGAAGGGCCAGAGGTGGCTTTGGGGGCCACCCCAGAACCCCCCAAAGGACAGCCAGAGCCTCTAGCCGGGGCAGGTGTCAGCTCTGACGAGGACGCTGAGAGCTGCCCCATCTGCCTCAATGTGTTCAGGGGCCAGGCAGTGGGCACCCCAGAAAACTGCGCCCACTACTTCTGCCTCGACTGTATAGTGGAGTGGTCCAAGGTAAGGCGTGGAGGCTTTCCTCCTGGGTCCTCGTCGTTGTCCACTTTCTGCCACGGGGCCCTGGCTTTGGAGGATTGGCAGGCCCTTTGGGCTGTGTTTTGGGTGGCCGGTTTGTTGCCTGTGCCCAGCGGGGAGCCCTGATTTGGGGTTTCCGTGTGCTTCTCGCAGAATGCCAACTCCTGCCCTGTGGACCGAATTCTCTTTAAATGGATTTGCATTCGGGCAAGATTCGGTGGCAAGGTCTTGAAAAAGGTGGGTGCCCGTCCCCAGTCATCTGCCTCGCTCATTCCTCGCGCCTGGGCAGCCCTTCTGGCCAGTGGTGGACCTTGGGGGAGCCATCAGCCAATGGGCAAGCATAGATGAGGCACCTCCCCCAGGTTGGCCCCGGGGTCTTGGGCCTCGGCCCACCGGACAGGTGACCGAACAAAAAGTTCATCTCTTGCTAGGTCCCTGTGGAGAGTCAAAAGGCCCCTCAGGCTGAGGAGGAGGGAGAAGACCCAACCTTCTGTGAGGTGTGTGGCCGGAGTGACCGGGAGGATCGGCTGCTGCTCTGTGATGGCTGTGACGCCGGGTAAGTGTTAAGCCCGGGGCGGAGCAGCTGCCTTTCTCCTGGGTACGGTTGGCACAGAGCTTCCCTGGCAAGGGAGGATCAACAAAGCCTTCCTAGCCCAGGGGGAGGGGAGGGGGTCAGGCACTTCCTATCCCCTCTGCCTGCGGCAGCTTCAGTCCCCATCTCCTTCCTGAACTCTGTGGTGACCCTGACTGCTCCAGATCAGAGCTCCCAAGGGTGAGTGAGCCCTTTATCCCTTCAGGGCCCGTCAGGGTTACCGTCTCCTCTTTGTGCCTCTAAGTTCCAGACATCCCTTGAGGCTCCACTTGTGCCCATGTTAAGGCCTTGCCTGGGCCTGGGGCCTGCCCCCCAAGAGCCGGCTGGGGTGGGGATGGGAGAAGGGTCATCCCTGAATTCCCTCCCCCACCAAGAATTTAGGCCCAGCAGAGGCTCAAAGTCCACAAAGTCTCCCAAGGACTTAGAGGGTTTTTTGTGAGGGAGAGAACCAGCCCACTGGCCTTGCACATAGGAGATTTCCTCGGGAGAGCTTCGCTTTTGTTGGGAGGCTCTAACCGCCAAAGCCTGTCCCGTCCTGGGTGCGCTCCTCGCCGTACCAGGCCGGATTCTCGGCCCAGCCCCAGTGGGCAACCTCTCTGGTAGAGCCTGAGCTGCCTCCCAGGTCCTGCCTGAACCCCTCTTCCAGCTCTCAGCTCAGAGCATTGGAACCAGGGCTTGGCTGGGGGACGTTCAGGTGGGCCCAGGCTCGCCAATACCTCCGCGTGTGATGGAATGAGGCTCTAGGCTTATCTTGGGATCTGAGCCTGAGAACTGACAGGGGCCTCAGAGGCCGTGGAGCCCAGGGAGGGCAAAGCCTTGTCTGAGTCATAAGGCTGCCGTGGGCCTGAAGCAGAATTTCCACTCGGGGCTTGGGGACCGAAGTGGGGCCCTCCTTGTTGCTGCTGGGAGCGATGCGTCCACATGAGGCACATTCCTCGTTTCCGTGGGTTGGAATCCTGACCAACTCGGTGTTGCCCTGTGGCTGCAAAGGGGCCTTCCACCTTGGCCTTGGCCGGCTCTCGGCCTCACCGAGAGGATGCTTGGCCCATTGTCCTCTTGGTCCTGGTGGAGCATCCCCTCTCTGCCTCCTCTTCTGGGACTGGCTGCAGGCCTCTGCCGTTGCCCACCTTTCGACCTCCGTGCCACCCCGAGCCGCTCTGGCCCTGCCTTCCCCAAAGCCTGCGATGCTTCAGGGTGGACCTGGAGGAGACCGTTGTGGGCCCCATCCTGTCTCTACAGGTACCACATGGAATGTTTGAACCCATCCCTGAGTGAGGTGCCCGTCGACGAGTGGTTTTGTCCCGAGTGTGTTGCCACAGCGGCCCCCACAGCAGCCCCTGCTACCGCCAATGGTAATCCTGGGACTGAAAGTGACCTCAGTCACCCCAGGGGTGCCCCGGTCAGTGTGGGCTCGGCACAGGGCTGGGTCCAGGCTGGCTTGTGAGTGCCGGTTTCTGTTCTCCCCGAGATGTGGATCCCGTGAGTGAAGAGGAAATGGCCTTGCTCCTGGTTGATGTCGTCCCCACTACCAGCCGGCTGCGCCCCAACGTGGGGCGGACTCGGGCTATTGCCAGGACTCGCCAGAGTGAGCGGGTGAGAGCTACTGTGAACCGTAACCGCATCACCACCGCCCAGAGGATTCAGGCGAGTAGCTGGAGGCAGCTGGTGGGGGCAGCGGGGACAGGCACCTGAGGGCCAGAGAGAGAACCCGGACCATTCACGGCCCTCCAAAAGTGAGCTTAGGCCTACGTGGCACGGCCGTGATGGGGTCTCGTCTCATTCTCCTGCAGCGGGTGCCCAGGTACCTCATGTCATCTCTGCTCGACGAGACCATCGAAGCCGTGGCCTCGGGTCTGAGCACTGCCGTGTATCACCGCCCCGTGACTCCTCGCACCTCAGTCCGACGGAAAAGGAAAACAGGCAAGGGAGGCTGGCAGGATTGGGGGTGCTCCCACAGGGGCCCCGGACTGCTGCAAGCTCTGCTCCGCTGGCCAGGGCCAGGGCCTCCCCCAGGTTCCCTGCACACCCGCCTCGGCCCCTCTCCTTTCCCAGGATGCACGTGCACGGGCTCCTGAGCCTTGTGTGCTGTGGGCAGTCCCTGGACACAAAGGAGACCCCAACCTTGGAACTTGTCTCTTCAGGGAGAAGGAAGAAAGCCTCTGGAAGAAAGAGAGCCTCCTCCAAATCCTCGGGGAGAAGCAAGAGCTCGGGGGCCCGTCCCAAGAGGCGCAAGGCCCGAGCCAAGAAAAGGAAAGGCCAGAAGAGCCAGGTGTGGGCCCTGCTGGACGTGGTGGGCGGGACGAGCGAGCTCTGGGGTCCTGAGAGCCCGGCCACAGCTCACCTGGCATCTGCCTGCGGTCTTTGTAACGCCGGGCAAAGCACCAGCCAGTGACTGGGAGAAGGTGTGGACGTGCTTCATTGGGCCGGAGCTCGTCCCACACAAAAGGTTCAAGGGGCCAGCGGGCCGAGGGGGGGTGGCCCCTGCGCCGGGGGCCTGCCCGAGGAGGACACTCAAAGGGAAATGGCGGGGGTCGGGCGCAGGCTGCCTGGGCCTCCGCAGTCACTTTGCTGCTCCTCTTTGCGGCTCAGGTGAAAACCAAAGTCACGGCTCGTTCTCGCATCGCCAGGACGCTGGGCCTTGGGAAGCCCCTGCGCGGAGCCTCCATACCTTCTGTGTACAAGCCGGTTGAGCCTTCTCTGGGCTTCATGAGGGCGGACATCGGAGCGGCTTCCTTGTCCCTGTTTGGAGATCCCTACGAGCTCGACCCCTACGATAGGTGCGCGCGCGCCCGCCCCCTCCACGGGCCTGGAGCCGTCTTGTCGAAGGGGCGGGCTTGTGGGGATTGGCTGAGGGCTCTGCCCTGGCGGTGCCCTCAGAAACCTGGCCGAAACAGCGTGCAGACAGCCAACACTTGACCTGTTCTGGTCACTTGGAGCCTCTCCCCGGCCCCCGTGGCCAGCCTGGGCCAAGGCCCTTCCTGCTCGGGAACGTCTCTTGTCGCGCGGGGTCTTTCCCCTACGCAGCCTGATCCTCTTCTCCGCGCTTCCCCCTGTTGCCGGGGCTGCCCTCTAGAACAAGACAGGAGAGCCTCCCCGGCCCGTCGGATGGTCTCACAGGTCTGGGCCGACCCTTCCGGTCCTATCGGCTTCTCGGGCCGCTTCCCAGGACCCCAGAGCTGAGAATGTGCCCTTCCTGAGCACGCTCTGCTTAGGCCAGGGGGCAGCCTCAAAGCCCCGCCTTGAGAGCCAGCCAGTACTTTGGATGGCGAAACCGAGGAGAGTCGGCCATCGTGCTAGGGAGGCTGATTGGCGGAGAGAGAAGTTGTCCTCCCTCCGGGGCGGGACGAGCACGAGGGGTCTGGGCTGGCTGCCTGAGGCCTGGGTCCAGTGCTCGCCGGCACGGGGGTGGCCTTCCTGGGCTAGGTGGTGGCTGCTCGTTTCCTGCCCTTCCTGCCAGGCGGTCTTCTCACCTGAGGGCCACTCGGGAACCCGTGGACGTCTCTCACGTAGAAGACGGGCTGAGGCTTTTTTCTGATGGCTCCAGAGGGCAGATCCCCGGCCACGTGGGCTCCTCAGCAGGGCCTGGGCCTCCTTGGGTGGCCCACGAGTATTTGAGCTTGTAGTGGCTTGGCTGGACTCATGCGGGGGAGCATTCCAGGAAAGGCGGTAGCCCATGGCCACAGCTCGGGCTTGCCCCCTTCTAAGGAGGACCTCCTCTATTAATCGGGGTCCCCCCCCCCCCCCTGTCTTTTCAGTAGTGGAGAACTCCCAGCAAACCAGGCGTCTCCTCTGAGCACCAAGAGGCGGATCCTCTCACAGTCGGCCCTCAGATCTCATCAGCCTGTGGCTAGACCCATTTCTGTGGGGCTTTCCAGGTAAGGAGAGGGAAGAAGGGAAGACCTACTGTGTGCCAGGCTCAGCATCATTTTGCAGGAGTCTCCTTTGAGCCTCACAGCAACTCCAGTAGGGCAGAGATTCGGGAGGGTGGGCTCACAGGACCTACACGGTAGGGAGTGAGGCCTGAGGAGGGGGCTGGATGCTGAAGGACGGGAAAAGCAAACACCATTTTGTACTTGACCCTGAGGGTGTAGGGATCCGCTGGAGGGTTATCAAGTAGGGGTCCACCAGCTAGATGAAAACCACTGGGGGGGGGGGGGGGGGCTCCGTGCAGGACGCCTGGAGGCAGGCAGACTCCCCTCCGCAGCCAGAGGCCCGGCTTGAGGGCGATGAGGGCCTGGTGGGGAGATGCCCAGAGGTGGGATTGGCAGGCCTTGGCACCATCTTGGGTATTCGATGAACCCGAGGGTGTGGATGTGCTGGGCAGAAAGGCTAGTGGTGCTCTCCCCCCGTTACAGGGAAGAAGGGAGTGTCCACGGCTGGTTCCGAACTCTGGCCTTCCTGACTAGGCCCGACACTCTCCCGCCCCCTCGAGCTCCCCAAGTTCCAGATAACCAGGAGTTGGGTGGGGGCTGGAGCGCGAGCTCAGGAAGCTTCAGGGTGCGTTGCAGGGCTGCCTCCCTCCCCTTGGGACCCAGGAGCGAGCAGAAAGGAGGAAAGGGCGAGGAGGGCCTCCCTCCTCCTGCTTAGTCGTCTCCCGTTTCTTTGACCGCTGTCGTTCGGGCTTGCCGGCCGGGGAGATCCGAGCCTCCCGGCTTGTTGCTGGCCCTCGGGCAGCTCCTTGGCCGACTCCTGCTTGTCCTGAGCCCCAGCGGGCGCCATGGCCAGGGCTCCGTGACACAAAGCTTTTCCCTGCCTGTGGACACACAAGAAGACCCGCTTCCTACTTGGGTGGCCCCCGGGGGTCGTCTAGATGAGATCTGCTCAGGTTTAGAGTCTTCCCTGAGGTCTTAGGAATGCAGCCATCTCCGTCCACGGTGGGACGAGTAGTTGGGCTGGCCCAGGCAGGTCTGGTGAGCTTAGGGGACCACCGGTGCCCAGAGAGCGCAGCCATAGGAAGGCCCACTGTCCACTGCCCTGGGCACAGACCGCGGTCAGCTTCGGGAAGAACGTTGAGCTAGACGTAGCTGGGAAGCCTGGATGAAGCGCCTACTGTGTGCCCGACCCCAGGCTAAGCCCAGGAACTACCAAGAGACGGCATGGGAACCACTGCAGACAGACGGGCCATCGAGGCCGACTGGAAGTCGGCCCGTTGAGAAGGCTTCCCCCAGGAGGCAGGAAAGCAGCGTTAGATGAAGGCCTGCGGCCGGCCCCAGAAATACGCCAGCTTGGGGGCTAGAGGGAGTGGAGGGCCTGGGATTCTGGTGGGGAGACGGTCCAGCTTTAGCTCTCCAGCCCCTGGGGAGAAGGTGGGGTCTGGCCCGGGCCCATGCCCTCCTCGCCCTTTGGGCAGCGGAAAGGAGGATTGCTCCTTGAGGGCAGGGCTTGTGGCCCGTAGTACTGAAGGCTGTTGGGTGGACTCTGTCCCGGACACCGAGTGTCTGCTGGCAGTGATGATGCCTTCTTGGCTTTCTTGGTGGCTTCAGGAGGAGCGTCCCCGCCGCCTCGGGCCCCGAACAAGACCTCGAGGTGGCTCCTGTCCCAGACCTCTTGGGGAGCATCCTCTCTGGGCAGAATCTCCTGATGATGAGTGGCTCTGACGTGGTCATCAACCGCGACGGGTCCCTCACGGCCCGGAAGGCAGGTAAGGCCCCGTGCTGCCCGGCTGGTCCTCCCAGGGTGGCCCAGGACCCCTGGACGTCGGGGCTCAGGGAGCCCCAGCCAAGGCCATCCATGGCAGTACTGCGAGTTCACCATGAACGTGGGAGGCGAATGGAGTTGGGGTCGTGGGGAGGGGGGGCGACGATGGACCCTGCAACCTCCCGTCCAGCGGGGGCTACAAAAAGAAACGAGGAGCAGCCTGAGGCTCTGGGTGCAGAATGAGAGACGCGGAGAGTCAGGTAGGAAAATGTGAGGAGGAAGTAAGAAGGCAGGAAGCCTGTGGCCCAGAGAGAGGCCTCAGATAAGGGAGGAGGACAGTGCTGAAGGCTTCCAGAAGAGAAGGTCACGGGCGTGGCTTGGGAGGCACTCGGTGACCTCGAACACAGCACAGATCATGAGCCTTCTGGGCGGGATGACCTCAACCCGCGCTTTCACCAAGGAATTTGACCCCCACCAACCCTTAATGAGTCTGCCTTGAGCAAAGGCCGCCCACAGATAGCGCAGCATAACCTTGTGCAATGGATCATTTCTATTTCTTTGGTGCCACAGACCCCTTTGCATCTTCTCTTTCAGCCCCAATTTCCCTGCAGAGAAGTTCGACTGCTAAGGCCAGGGAAGATGGAGAAGGCAGAACTAGGGCCAGCGTCCAGCCCAGGACCCTGCAGTCGGGGCCCTCGGCCACCCGCCTCGGTGCAGACGTCTCTGAGCATTTGGGCTTGAACTCGCATGGGGGGCCAACCACCGGCACGTTTGCCGCTTCCTCCTCCTCCTGCCTCGGGGGCCCAGAGAAGTCTGGGAGCCCTTCCCCGAGTGCACCCAGAAGGGCGGCTGTGAAATTAGAATATTCAATGACCCCTCGCTCCGTCCAGACCCAGAACTTGGCAAATAGGAGCAGACTCGGGTTAAAGCCCAACGAAATGCCCCAGTTTAATGGAGACAAGCGTCCTGTGTCAGTGACGTCTGCGTCCCCTAAGGTTTTGAATGGCCACTCGAGTTCCCCACCACAGAGACCAGCTATAGGGCAGCCCCTCCAGCCAGCTCCCAGGCGCCGGGACATCTCGGAGCTGCCCAGGATACCAAAGATGAAGAGAGAAGGCAGCAGCGATGGGCGCGTGAACCCCGAACCCACTGGCAGCAGAGGCGCGGACATCCCCAACTCCTGCATCAACCGTCTGACAGGCCGGGAAGGCAGCAGCCAGCCTGCCCGAGGGGGCCGGGTCGAGAGCAAGCCCAGCGGCCGGGACTCCCAGGAACCCAAGACACACTCGGGCAGCAGCTCCTGCACCGGCGCCAGCACCAGCGGCCCCGGCTCCCACAGCAGCCTGGCTCCCTTCGGGCCATCTCGGGGCAAGGGCCTGGGCTCCTCCTTTGAAAGCTTCAGAATTAACATCCCCGGGAACACGGCACACGCCAGCAGGCTCCCCAACCCCGGCTTCTGCAACACCTTCAGGCCGGTGGACAACAAGGTCCAGCGGAAGGAGAACCCTTCACCCCTCTTCTCGATCAAGAAAACCAAGCAGATTAAAAGCGAAATCTATGACCCCTTTGATCCCACGGGGTCAGACTCGAGCTCCCCCGGCAGCAGCCCCGAGCGCCTGGGCGCGGGGCTGCTGCCCTCGGAGATCACCCGCACCATCTCTGTGGACAGCCCAAAGGTCTCGACCTTCCAGACCGTGCGCTGTGTGACCTCGTACACCGTAGAGAACGTCTTTGGGTCCGGCTCTGACCCGTCCGATGGGCCATCCTCCAGCCACCTCGAGCAGGTGGACAAGCTGGAGGAGGAGGAGGAGGAGGAGGAGGAGGAGGATCAGGCCGGGAGCAGTCCCTGTGCATCCAGCACTGTGCGGCGGCAGCTTTCCGAGAGGGAGCCAGGGGAGGCCGATGGGCGCGAGCGGCGAAGCACCTTCTTTGACATGGAGGAGCGGACCGTGACCTGCGTCACCATCGAGCCGGCCTCACCCTCTGAGGAAGAGGAAGAGGAGGAAGAGGAAAGCCGGCCACCAGCCACCACCCACAGAATCGTGGAGATCCGCTCCCCGTCTCGCTCACGCTCCAACTCAAGCTCGCGCAGCCACAAGAAAGCCAAGCGGAAAAAGGCTGCTGCTACCAAAGAGCGCCGGAAGACCCGGTCCCGCTCGCACTCTCTGTCCCGTGAAAGAAGCTCACGGTCTACCTCGTGGTCAGTGGAAGGAGACTGTGCCAAGAAGCACCGCTTCCAGGCCAAGCCGCGGAGGTCATCCAGTGACCGCTCCAGTAGCCGCGACCGTGGCCGGAAGAAGAGGGATAAGGGCAGGGGCAAGGAGAAGAGGAGGGGCCCGTGGTCCCGGGACCGCCGTAAGTCCCGCTCACACTCTGGGAGCCCCGGTGGCGGCAGCTCCTCCTATGAGGTTGGCGAGGGCCGCAAGAGGAGGCGGCGGCGGTCGAGCTCCCGGGGCCGTGGCCGAGAGGGCTCCCGCTCCAGCAGCCCAGAGAGAGCCCGCAGGCACAAGCGGCGCCGGCAGAAGGGCCTCGAGCGCTATGAGAAGAAGGACAGGAGCTCACGGCCCCGTGACAGAAGGGGCTCCCGCTCCCGCTCCCGTGAGAGGAGAGGGTGGAGGTCCCGCTCTCCGTCCGCTTCCAGGTCTAGGGAGCACAAGAGGGCCAGGTCCAGGGAGAAGAGGCCCCGCTCACGGTCCAGGTCTCGGGACAGGAAGCAGCCCGGCAAAGGCACATCTCCACCACCTCTGCCCCCTCCCCTGCCAGAAGAGCCCAAGGCCCCCGAGGAGAGTGTGGCCCCTGGGCAGCCAGCCCCAGACCAGGCCGGCCCTAGCCACGTGGATGGACCGCAGGCCGTCCCGGGCACCGAGGAGACGCTGCCGGAAGCCCCGGCCCCAGCCCAGGGCCCTGAAGAGATCGCAGCGGATGACCTCGACTACGGCGACATGGTGGAGGCAGAGCACATCTTTGACGACTTCTCCAGCGATGCCGTCTTCATCCAGCTGGACGACATGAGCTCCCCGCCTTCCCCAGAGAGCACAGACTCCTCCCCAGAGAGGGGTCTCCTGCTCCCCCTGCCTGTGCCCACAGGCAGCAGCCAGGGTAATCTGAGCCTCCGGGCAGCCCCCGCTCCCCAGCAGGAGGCCATTCCGGAGCCCCCCGCTCCCTCCGAGGGCCCCCCGCCGGAGGCCGCTCCCTCGCAGGGCGCCGTGGACAACCAGGCCGAGGAGGTTGCCGGCGAGGAGGTCGGCGAGGCTGCCGAGTCGGAAGCAGAAGTCATTTCCCAGATCCCCTCGCTAAAATCGAAAGCCTTGGTGAAGAGGGTGACGTGGAATCTACAGGAGGGGGAGGACAGCCTGGCAGGCCCAGAGCCCGGCCCAAGTAAGAACGGGGTGGGGCCTCCCCTGCCCCTTGGGGCCCGCCCTCTGGAGACCCGGGTGGCGGCCCGGCTCCTCCGGTGAGCTCCCTCCCTGCCTGCTCTCCCTGCAGGGCCGCCATTGTACAAGCTGCCGAGATCGCTGGAAGGGGCCTGGAAAGCCGAGGACCTGAACCCCAGCCTAAATCAGGTGCAGTCCCGTGAGCCTCCGCCCACCAATTACATGGTGGCTGAGCCCATGTTTCCTGACCTAGATTGCTCTCAGGTGGGTGTCCAGCCGGGAAGGGGCGGGCCGGGCCTGGCCCAGCATCCCCCTCCATCCTGCCGCACATCGCGCCCATCCCACGCACCCCCGGGTGGCTCATCTCATTGTCCGCGTCCCGGCCTGCGGGGGGGGGGGGGGGGGGGCGGCGGGCCCCAGCTGACTGTCGGGGATCTCTGCAGGTTTACAGCCCCAACATGCCTCTGACCCCGACTCTGCCCCCGAGCGTGCCTCCCTACGCCCCGGTCAGCCAGCCCACGGTCCAGTTCATCATGCAGGGCAGCCTGCCCCTCATGGGCTGCGGGCCGGGCCAGAGCCTGACCGCGGAGCCGGCCATGCTGGCGGCAGCCTCGGAGCCCGGCGGCCAGGCCCTGGCGGCGGGAGACTCGGATGAGAAGGCGGCCGTGGCCAAGCCCGTGGGGGGCGGCGTGGCCTCGGCCTCCGCGGCTGCCACCACCTCCACAGGGGAGAAGCCCACGAAGAATGAAGAGGTGGGTGTGGGGAAGGGACGGGGGCGGGGTGGGGGGTGGGCCGGCCCCTGCCGTGCCCACAGTCTGTGCCCTCCCCCAGTACATGAAGAAGCTCCACGTGCAAGAGCGGGCAGTGGAGGAGGTGAAGCTGGCCATCAAGCCCTTCTACCAGAAGCGCGAGATCACCAAGGAGGAGTACAAGGACATCCTGCGCAAGGCCGTGCAGAAGGTGGGGGGCGGGGAGGAGGGGCGGGCCGGGGGTGGGGCCGGCCCCCCCTGCCTGCCGCGCTGACCCTGCCCTGCCGGGCGCCTCCCCCCCCCCCCAGATCTGTCACAGCAAGAGCGGAGAGATCAACCCCATGAAGGTGGCCAACCTGGTGAAGGCCTACGTGGAGAAATACAAGCACATGAGACGGCACCGCAAGGCCCTGGAGCCCGAGGAGGAGCCCCACGACGCGGAGAACTGAGGAGGAGCCGCCGCCGCCGCCGCCGGCAGGCGGGAAGCACCATTAAACTGGGCTCTGAAAGCTCGACTCCGGCCTTGTGTCCTTCGCCTGGGCCGCCGCGGCCGCCCCTCCCCCTCCCGCTCCCGCTCCCCCTCCCCCTCCTCGTGTACCGCGCACACATGTATACATACGTACAGGACCCACCTCTCCCATAGACGCTCTTCTCATTGTGTTCTAATTTATCAAACATGGATTGTCTCTAGAAACCTCGCAAGCGATTGAATACTTGAACGGGCGGCCGGCGGCCGGGGCCACGTCCACGCCGGCCGGGGCCACGGCCGGCCGCCCGCTTTAGGAAGTGTCTTCTTGTTCCAATTATGTTTCCTGTCACGCAGTGCCCAGGGGGGGGGGGGGGGGGCGGGAGCGGCCCGCTCCTCCTGGGGCACCGCCCACCCCCACCCCCGGGCGGCTGGTCACGTGGCTTCTGGCTGTTGAGAACATTTTGTATTTTTTGAGTAGAGTTTGGTGGCTTTAAAGTGTTTGCTTCGGTGTCGTCCTTCTTGGTGGGGGGAGGGGGCCCTCTGGGACCGGGGCCCACGCCCCCACCCCCGCGCCCTCTAGCCACAGATGGGCAGGGAGGGCGCAGCTCCTTCCCAAGGCACCCGCTTCATCCCTGGGAG